>NC_052484.1:16300818-16609257 GCF_009730915.1 Dioscorea cayenensis subsp. rotundata
TCAATTGTGTCCCTTTGATATCGAAGGTCTGGGCATAATCGATAATGTCCGCTGCTTTTCATTCTGTTCTGCCAAGTTTTCAGATTCTTCTACTCCAATTCAAATGATTAGACTCGTTCTCTGCACAGTGTTCCTTTTCCCTTCTATGTATACGCTCGAGATCGGGACCTCCTTCAATCAATAAACGGTAGGGGTTCCCTTGGGTCATAACCTGAGGTGCACCAAAAGAATAAAAACAAAATCAGAACGATGATTAAAAAGAAGATATGAAATAGAATGAATGAATAGCTAAAAACCAAGTGCAAAAATATCTCTAAACGCTTACCCTAAGTAACGGGCGCCAAAAACGTTGACATCGTCCGCAGTATGCGTAAACCGCAACCGCACAAGTGTCAAAGTAATAATCCCGTGATGAGTGGGTATCATATCTACAGCAGAGTAGGGAATAAAGACACTTAAGTTGTTTCTTAACTAATGTTAAAGATGAATAGTGATAAGTGTGATAAAATATGAAATAACAGAAATAAAAGTGATTGCTTCCCCGCAAATGTACGGGATCGCCAGGGCAATACCCTCATGCGAAGACACAAGGATCGTATTCCACGGGCTAAGGATCTCCTATTACCCTTCTCGAGCTCATTATCTAGCCCAAGATCTCAAGTGATGGATTTTACTCAACTAAATGCAATTAAAACTAAAACAAGATTATGACCAAATTAGAAAGAACAAGCAATAAGCAAGCAAGTCAATGAGATGCAAAGGCCTATGGATGTGGATCCCTTGAGGGGTTATCATGCAACATGGATGACGATCTAAAATATGCAAGGGTAAAATGGACCATGAGATTCCAAGATTAGAACAACCCCAATTTCTGGGCGATTGAACCCCTAATCCCATACGAATATAGATAGGAATTTCTTCCAAATCCACATTCCTACGATTGCATTGAGTACAAGGAAATCTCGCTTAGGATTAAACCTACTCTTCTTCGGATTAAACCTACATGGAGGACTCACCAAACACCAATTTCACCGTGATGATACAGCATCCCCTTTTAATCCATTCATGACCCTAATACATGCGAGCAAATTACATCTACATGCATCATTCATAAAAAGAGCTACGGATTTTCTCCTTAGTGTAGCACTTAGCATGAAAAACAATGGATTAAATCTCAAAATTACCTCAAGCATGGAATTAACAAGTTATCATCCAACATACATGATAAAACCCCCAAGGTTCACCAACACCCGGTGGCCTTTGGGGGTCTAGTGTGCCATCATCCCACAACAAGTACTACAAACAAGCAAAAACATGAAACAAAAAGCATAAATGACACTCCCTAGATGAAATGGTGGAGGAGGAGGTGAAGAATGTGCCGAATGACGCTTCCCCCGCCAAAGGAATGCCAAAGGACGCCTCCTCTAGTCATGGGTCTCCTTCCTTCAAATCGTGGTAGATCTCCCCTTGAATGATGTTGTCTTCTTTGCCTTGAGAGTCTTGGACCCTTGGGCTTGAAATGATCTTCTAGTCTCCTTGCCCTTCTTCTCCTTCCCAAGTTTGCCCAAAATCTCCCAAGTGTTCTCCCCAAAATCGGCCAAGAAAAGGTCTAGCCAAAAAGTCCCCCCATTCGATGCTCAAGAGATTTCACGTAGCTTTCGAGGTTTCTCAAAAATAGAAACTATCTCGTTGAACTCTTCAACAGGCCGAGTGAGTCGAGCATTCACCTTGCCAAATTGTGCATCCATGCTACTAGTTAGACTATTGAACCCGCTATTGGTACCGAGCATGAACTTGGCAAGGACCCTTCAAGAGAAAACTTCCTCCTCAAAGGCTAGTTGTTGGAATTGAGATCCTTGAGATGGTGCACCTCTTTGTTGCTATTGGCCTTGGTTCCATGAAAAATTTGGGTGGTTCTTCCACCCTCGATTGTAAGTCGAGTTGTACGGGTTCCCTTGGTTCCGCTGCCTCCAATGTAGTCAACATTCTCAATTGACGCAACTGAGGAGCTAGAAATTGGACATTGGACTGCATCATGCTCACCACCACAAGTATTACAATCATCATCGATTCTCGACCTCTAACCATCGCCCATAAGAAGATCAAGCTCGAGTCAACACATCAACCTTCGCGCCAAGGCATCATTACTACTAACTTCATAAAGCCCAGCAGCCTTTTTGTGTAGATCCTCTTGAGGCCCAATGTGATTCATTGCTTGCCATAGATTCAAGTAATTGCTCGGCCCTCGCCGGATACTTGTTGCTAAGGAAGCCACCCAGCAAGCATCGATGAGTTGGCGTAGTAGCACAATTCAGCCCATTATAAATGATTTGTACTCTGCATCCATGAGGCAAAACCATGGTGGGGGCATCTTCTAAGGAGATCCTTGAATCTCTCATAGGCTTCAAACAACGCTTTTGGACTCCTTGTTTAAAGGCTGAAATTTCTTGTCTCAACTTCGCCGCTTTTGTTATGGAAAGTATCTCCCAAGGAATTTCTCAACCATATCCTTCCATGTTTTTAATAGACCCCGAGACAATGATGTAAGCCAACGATATACCCCATCTCTAAAACTGAAGAGAAATAGCCTCAAACGGATAGCATCATCGGACACCCCATTAATCTTGAATGTAGAGCAAATTTGGAGGAACCGGGAAAGGTGGTCATGTGCATCTTCATTTGCAAGACCATTGAATTGAACCGAGTTTTGGATCATGCCGATTGTACTTGCTTTAATCTCAAAATTGTTGGATGCCACGGTCGGTGCTTGAACACTAAACTCATCACCCGTGAATTGAGGTCTCTCATATTCGGATAAAGTGTGTCATTCTTCGGCCATGACTAAAGACAGTTTATCCTCAATTTCAATGTTTTGTGTACCCCCTTCACCAATTTCTCTCAATCTCCGATGTAAAGCCCTCTCAATCTCACTATCCGGTGTAATTAAGGTCGATGGATTTGCACGTGTCATGTACAAGCACTTGCAAAACCAAGAAGGATGATAGAAAGTTAAGATTAAAAGGAAAAGAAAAAAATAACAATAAAAATGAGTAAAGAAATGAAATGGCTAGAGTAATAATCTAAAAAGTTTCCTAGAATTCTTAAGATCCCCGCAACGGGCGCCTAAAAACTTGATTGCTTCCCCGCAAGTGTATGGGATCGCTATAATACCTCGTGCGAAGACACGAGGATCGTATTCCACGGGGCTAAGGATCTCCTATTACTCCTTCTCGAGCTATATCTCAGCCCAAGATCTCAAGTGATGGATTTTACTCAACAAAATGCAATTAAAACTAAAACAAGATTATGACCAAATTAGAAAGAACAAGCAATAAGCAAGCAAGTCAATGAGATGCAAAGGCCTATGGATGTGGATCCCCTTGAGGGGTTATCATGCAACATGGATGACGATCTAAAGATGCAAGGGTAAAATGGACCATGAGATTCCAAGATTAGAACAACCCCAATTTCTCGGCGATTGAACCCTAATCCCATACGAACATAGATAGGAATTACTTCCAAATCCACATTCCTACGATTGCATTGAGTACGAGGAAATCTCACTTAGGATTAAACCTACTCTTCTTCGGATTAAACCTAATACATGCGAGCAAGTTACATCTACATGCATCATTCATAAAAGAGCTACGGATTTTTCCTTAGTGTAGCACTTAGCATGAAAACAATGGATTAAATCTCAAAATTACCCAAGCATGGAATTAACAAGTTATCATCCAACATACATGATAAAACCCCCCAAGGTTCACCAACACCCGGTGGCCTTGGGGGTCTAGTGTGCCATCATCCCACAACAAGTACTACAAACAAGCAAAACATGAAACAAAAGCATAAATGACACTCCCTAGATGAAATGGTGGAGGAGGAGGTGAAGAATGTGCCGAATGACGCTTTCCCCGCCAAAGGAATGCCAAAGGACGCTTCCTCTAGCCGCGGGTCTCCTTCCTTCAAATCGTGGTAGATCTCCCCTTGAATGATGTTGTCTTCTTGCCTTGAGAGTCTTGGACCTTGGGCTTGAATGATCTTCTAGTCTCCTTGTCCTTCTTCTCCTTCCCAAGGTCGCCCAAAATCTCCCCGAAATCGGCCAAGAAAAGGTCCACCCAAAAAGTCCCCAAAAAGTCCTGTGTTCTGCCCTAAAAGTTGGTATTTATACCCCCTCCTCCCCGAGGCATACGGGTCATATGGGGGTCGTATATCACCCAAAAATCCTAGATTCGCGATCCACACGGGTGCATACGCCTCCATACGGCCCCGTGATACTAGGTAGTATAGAAATCCAGGTACACTCCAAATCATTCCAGCTATAGTAGTATACGGCCCCCATATTGGGTAGTACTGGGGGTAGTATGAAATTCTGCTTTTTCTCTTTTCGCCCAAATGATATCTTCTTGTTCTCCTTGGCTTCCTTACGCCCTACAAAGCAAATAATAGACGATTAAGCGCAAAACGGGCATCAAACCTCACAAAATACATGCAAAGTGAATACAATATATACATGAAAACATCTACATTTAGACACTTATCAAAAAGCAACAAGATAGAGAGCACAAGTAAAGGAGAAGGTAAGGCAATCGATAAAGATGGGGTACCCGGATATTGATCCGCCTAGGACAATTGTTTCAAGTGCAAGAACCCTCTATTATACTTCCTAATTGATGCAATAATGAGTCATGGAAATCCTTAATTACATAATCCCGCATCTAAGGTCAACTATGTCTAACTCTATACATGTCCCGGAGGAGAGATTGAATATGGTAACTCACCTAGTTCTTTGGCTTCATGTGATGTCAAGCAAAAAGGCAATTCTTTAATCACCCTACATACACCACAAAAAATAATCAAATTATTAGGAAAATAGTAAGCTTGATATATGCATCCTCGAAATTTAATGGTTCCAATGCTAAGCAATTTTCAATGCCTAAATTCCAAAAATATTAATCCCTTTGAAGATATGATAATGCACCTACAGAGACAATAATCAACCTAAGTAATCAAAGTGATAAGATCAAGAATAAGCATAGTTATCTCGGATGTTCATGAGCTTCTTGTGCTCTAGATTTCTTAGGCAAGTAAATACATCGAACCCAAGCATAACTACAAAAATCGGGTAGCAACAGATTGACGTAAGAATAGAAACTTCTAATTTGAACAACTTGACTTATTAAAAAGATAAATGCCTTCCTAAAGTGTTTGATGCTCTCCCACTAGCTTCTTCATGATAATCCTTGAAAGAATTGATCATTGAATTGAAGATAGATTGTCTAATACTGGAACAAATTTATCTTGTTCTTTCTTTGTACAACAACAACAACAACAACAACAACAACAAAGAACTTAAGAAAATATTTAAACAGGAAAACAGAGATTGAAAGATGAAAGAGAGACATGAATCCACTGCTTCCATTGGCTAAGAATGAAATCTTCTTCTTAGTTCGTAGACTTTGATTTCAATCTCAGCTTTTGGACATGAGACTCCGATGAAGTGAAGAAAGATGGAACCCCGAGACATGGTAGCATTTAGACAAGTCCTTCTAAAGGCTTGCAAGAGTCACCATAGACACCAAGGTTGTTGCCGGAGGAAAGGAAAGATCCAGGGAAGGCACAAAGAGGAGATAAGAGGATGGCGCTGAGGTGTGACTTTAAACGAGAGGAATCGGCTGATGTTGGGATCAGAGAGATGGGGAAGCATCAGGATAGGAACTTAGGGCTAGATATGGGGAAATCTTAGAAAAGAACAGTGGTTAATTTAGTAATTTTACAACCCACAAAATAGTTTTTTGAGAAGTGCTTTTCTTAAAAGCACCAGCTGAGTAGCTTTTATGAAAAAGTCAGATTTCATTTTTACCCAAAAACTAACACAAACATGGTTTTTAAAACCCGTAAATGCTTAACTTATAAAAGCACTTATGGGCTTTTAAAAAAAGCCAACCCAAACATGCCCCTAAGGGTAATCCACTCGACGATCATTTCCAAAGCACGATAATGCCACCGAGTATTTAAAAGGTGGATGGTTGCCCACCCTAGGATCTTTTCGAAGTTAGCACGTAACTTTAGAACTTGATTTTTCATCTACATAAGCCTCTGCTAAACAAACTAGCTCTGACTTATTCCCTTTATAAGCTCCCCGAATGTGATTGAGAGTATCCTTATTGGCAAAACCCCCTCGCAATTCCAACATATTAATTTGGGCATCATCATAACAAACATAAGAAAAAATAGGAACATGAAATAAAAATAGGTAAAATAATAAGGTTTAGACCGTATCCCCGAGAATGCACACTATGAGAACTTAAAGCTTTTGCTTCCATTATTCCCTTCTTGTGGGAGTTATCTTGAAGTTTGGAACCTCTTCGGATGAGAGGCTCCCTCTCGGATACTCTCCGTAACCCCGGTCCATTGTCATGGAATCTTCAAGCTCATCATCATCATTCTCCCGAATCGACCCATATCCTCCTCCAAGTTATGCTCTTTTATACCTCTATGGGCTATATCATCATGAAGAAGGGCAAAGCATCCGTGTTTATGCATCAAGGTTTCTTTGAGACGGGTTAGAAGGAAGGGTTTGGTTATACTATTCAAAAAAGGTTAATCAACCCTAATTATTTCTGTCTTTACTCTTTCTCGCTGGGTGAGAAAAAGTCTAAAGTGATTGATGGACAGGGGGAGTCAGAGTGTAGCTGGCATCTCTTGGGTCTCAAAAATCCACCATCTAACTCGCTGGAAGGATCGAGAGAATTTTTGCAAGGATCTCGAAATCGCTATTGTTTTCCAAAAACCTCTCCATTTGAATTTTTAATGACATGATAGTCTCAAGATGAGAAAGAGTGGCCACCCCTCCCTTACCACCACATCTTCCAAACCCCTCTCACCATGTGGTGGAAGAGGAGGTTGCATGATGCTGGAGGGCTCAAGGTTATGCTCTACGTGTTGATGTGTTGATATCCTAACAATTGCCCTCACTCAGCTGCCGAGGTGGGCATCACATGTGAGTCATGAGAGATGGGATCTGACACTACACAGCAGCCTAACCTCTTGGCGACATGAGACCATCATCCACAGTCCATACTCCCTATTATCCATAGAATCTTCGAACAATGGTTCAGTTGGTCCATCTTGAGAGTGAATCTATGTTGAGATCTCCATCTGGTCATCCTAGCCGACCATCTTCATGGATTCACATCCAAAGTTATCGCCTACTAGGTGGACTTAGGAACCAAGGTTGCCGACTAGGACAAGTAGATTCTCCGTGATCGATAAGGTCATAATGGCAACTGTAGTAGGTAAACGCCAGACTAAAACCATGATGAAGACGCTCTAGCCATCATCGCCAGCCCGGAACCCCTGCCTCAAGAGTTGGGTAAGATCAAGTTCCACACAAACTCGAGTATACTTGGCCCTGCCAAAGAAGCTGTTTGTCTCGCCGATTTTTTGGGGAAGAGGAGCAGTGGTGAACTAACTAGAGATCCTGTGGACGGCACAAGCCCTCGTGGAACAAATGGGGATGGAGCTACGGTCACATGGGTACTGGAACCACATGTACACAACTACTATTCACAACTCCCAAAAATGTGCTCTCAAGAGAATCGAACTCCTCACCACTTGGTGAGAGCTCTATCGGTGACCCGTACCAATAGACCAAGGTCGCTGCCATTTGTTTGTCAATTTTCAGAAGGTGATCAAAGCTGTTAACCAGTCCCTCTAAGATGTCCCCATTCCAAAGTTTAACTGGAAGATAATGCAAATGAATCTAAGTTGCCGCATTAAAGAGAATAGCGGAGACTGGCTGGAAAAATGGGTGCCAAGGAGTTAACTGCAAAATGAGCACATTCATGCACCCAAGAACTCTCGAACATGATATTGTGCATAACTTCTATAGAGCTACATCGATCGTAAAAATACTTGCTTGAGAGGTCTACGATGGAGACTTCACCCCAAACCTTCCAGCACTCAAGGATGACATTTTTTGACATGATCTAAAGGAGAAGCTCGCCTAGAAACTTTTCCATATAATGCATTAGAGAAAGGACCTTCAAGACGAAGATTCTGCCCTTGTCATCGATCTTGAAGAAACTCGTAGGGTCAAGCTTTCAATTTATCCAAGGCAGTCTTTTGAACAATGGGGACTCTTCAAAGACGTAAGCTACTTGTTGACTGGCAACATCAGCCCTCAAGTCCGATGGAGGAAAGAATAGGCAGAGGGGTTGTAGGGTTCGGTTTTTGAGTGGGATCCTAGGGGTTTGACCCCACTTGGCATGGCAAGTGGGGTGCGAACAGGGATTCACACAAGAACCAGAGGAAGCGCAACAGAGAAAGCGGGGTTCCAGTCTAATTCACTCTTTGACACCAAATTAAAGAAGCGCATGATATATGGAGTTCTAGTCTTGAGCTAAATGACCACTCATCCAAAGAATGGATATATGCATCTCCATTCTTATCAAAGACTGCAATTACAACCAATTTTAGCTAAGCAACAAAGCTTTTAGTTACAATAATAGACTCCACTCAAAAAGCATCATATTGCTTTTTAATTTAGTTGTTTGTGAACCATGAGTTCATACTGTTTGAGTTCAATTAACTCATATTTAATTATTAATTCGGTGTTAGAATGAGCTGTGAAGGAATTAAAGCACTTGTTACATCATGTCTTATGATGTCGATTCATGATTGCTTCGTGGAGATTTAAGTGATGGTGATTGCACGAGTAATAGAGCTGTCTTTATGCCATTAAAGATAGCTCTATTAATATTTGACATGTTATTTCCAAATGATCTATTTTATTGATATTCAACAAATTTCAATTTTTTATAATTTTATTTATATTATTTGATTTTAAATTCAATACTTGTTGGAGGTGATGTTGAAGGCAGAGGAATTGGAAGACTGAGGCGTGTAGATGCTCACTGACCTTAAGAACAAATTCACCCCTTTTCAAAGGTAATGTAGCGCGCGTAGTTCTCCTGTGGATACAACAGTCTTGGTTTTTCTCGTTCTTGCACGCAGAACAGAGAAACAGTGAGTTGCTCAAGTTCGCAAGGGAAGGAGAGGAAGGAGAAAAGAAGAGGGAATAGAAGAATTTTTTTTCGGAACCGATTCTGGTTTGATTTTGTAGAAGACTCAGTACAAAACGTAAGAGCCGTGGTCTCTTCAAAATAAAAATATAAAAAATAGATAAGAAAAACTCGAAACAAACGGAAAAGCACGTACAAAGAAATCGGTACATTCGTGTCCGCATGATGCGCCTACACGAGTTTAGAATTTCAAGCCAAATTCTTAATCCAACCCCTCGAGATTTGCACCGCTCACCGAAGAGAGCATAACCACTAGACCAAAAAGTCGAAGGCTATCGAATAGCAGATATATAAAAGGCGAAGTTCTTGTAATCTAGCAATATGGTACTCAAACAATATAGGAATGTTTTTGAAAACTAAGTTGGCCAATATACATGGGCCTCCAACAACCTCCTCATTTCAAAAATATTCAAACAAGAGAAAAAGAAATGAAGCATAAGAAGGTAATGCATCATAACTAGTGCCTTGTGGCTATGAACTAATCCCTAGAATATATAAGAAGTGATTCATCAGAATTTGGTGAAATGAAATTTCTATGAACCAAAGATTCCTTGTTGTAAATCAATCGCCCTCACAAATCACATTATCTTCTTGAAATCGAAGCAACCCTAATCGGGTTGACACCTTTTGGCCATGTGCCAAATGCCTGGAATTCATAAGTGCTCTAGAAAAATTTACCTGAGTTTTCCATAGAAAGCGGCCCCACTTTCACACTTATATAGGTGAATCCATCAGGTGTAAAATTGCAATTATAAACACCATTCAAATTGAACCATGGAATTCATTAAGAATTAAATTCATCATGTATTCATTGCAATTACACTATACACCATAGGAATGGATAAAAATTAAATAGTGTATCTCCAATCAACCAACGACTTGTTTTTACCCATATGAACCTATTTCTTGGGTTCACCAATTACATAGATTGGGTTACCATCATTGTTGAATTTTGTTATAGGCAACAATCCCATTCCCCTCGATGTCTCATACACTAGTTTTCTATTTAGTGCTTTAGAAAAGAGGATCAGCTAGATTTTAGCTCTAATCTTACAAAAGTTTAGTGATATCACTCCATCTTCAAGCAATTGCTCCACAATATTATGTCTTAGGCGTATATGCCTACTCTTGCCATTATATGCTTTATTCTTGGCTCAGATATAGCATCCATACTATCACAATGAATTGAAACCCGAAGCGGTCGGTTTCATCCAAAGAGGAACATCGGCAAGAAAGTTCCTAATCCATTCTCGCTCAGCTGCCCTCGCTTTCTCGCAACAAATTGACTCCATTATTGATTTTGCTGTGCAAGTTTGTTTTGAAGACTTTCAAGACACTACAGCCCCTCCTAAAGTGAAAATAAATCCACTTGTTCACTTTGTTTCATCCTGAATCAAATCCAGCTAGCATCACTATACCCTTCAAGCACCGCAAGAAAACCGTAATACATTAGTCCAAAAATTAATAGTTCCTTTCAAATATTTTAATATCCCGATCAAGGCACTCAATGATCCTTATTTGGACTATGAGTATATTCGTCAATCGCCAACCGCATAAGCAATGTCGACGAGTACAGCGTCATCAAATACATTAAACTCACTCAATTACTTGTGCATATTCATTTTGAGAAACACTAACTCCTTTATTCTTTCTTAAATGGAAAGCACTATCATATGGGTTGAGACAGATTGCAATTAAATTGATTATATTTCTTTGGTACCTTTTTCCACATAATTTTCTTGTGAAAAACATTATTCCATCATTTAATTTAGAAATTTTTAATTCCAAGAATAAATGTGCTTTCCACCCATGTCCTTCATATCAAATTTAGATGCAAGAAAATTCTTTTTTGTCCTCAACTACTATTTCTAACAAAGTACCAAAAATAAGCATGTCATCTACATATAAACAAATTATAACACCAACATTGTTAGAAAATTTGTTGTAGATACATTTATTAGATTCATTTATAAAATAACCATTGGAAACTAAAACATGATTAAATTTTTCATGCCAATCGCTTTTGGAGCTTGTTTAAGCTTAATATAATGATTTTCAAAAGTTTACATACCTTATTCTTTGTTGCTAGGAATCACATACCCTTCGAAAGTTGATCCATAATATATTTCTTCTTCAAGATCTCCATTTAGAAAAGCTCGCTCTAATATCCATTTGAGTGTATAACTAAATTGTTAATAGCTAGCCTAATGCAATTAAAATGATCGAATAGAAGAAATTTAGTAACAGAGCATAAGTATCAAAGTAATCAATTTCTTTTCTTTTTGAGAATATCCTTTAGCTATTAATCTAGCTTTTTATATTTATCAATAGACCATCTGGGTTTTAAGTTTTTCTTAAAAATTCATTTCGTAATCTATAGTTTTAGAGCCGTGGTAGGTCTACTAATTCCCAAGTATGATTAGATAAAAATTGAATCTCAATTCACTATTAATGGCTTCCTTCCCAAAAACACAGCCTTTCAAGAGAGGTGATAGCTTGAGAATAAGATTGAGGATCATCCTCCACAAGAAAGGTAATAAAAATCATTTCCAAAACTATTTTCTTCCTAGTCCTACTCCTTAATTCAAAATCAGAAGCATCAACATTTGTTGAATCATTATGAGTAATATGAGGTGAATGTGCAATGTTATCAACACATGATTTCAATGGGAAAATATATTCGAAAAAATCTGCATTTTTAGACCTTAATAATAGTATTAGGTTCCATAATGTCACTCTTAACAACCATGAATCTATATGCAGCACTATTCAAAGCATATCCACTAACATACAATCAAAAAGTTTTGGAACCAATTTTTCCTCTTTTTAGAATCGTGTAAAAATACTTTTGCTACATCCCCAAACCTCAAGATATTTTAAATTAGGTATACCTTTCCATAATTCAAAAGGAGTCTTACCATTTTTCTAAAAGGAATTTTATTTTGAATATGACAAGTCGATAAAATGGCTTTCTCCCCATAAATATTAGAGCTGCCCTCAACCAATTAACATAGCATCTCATCATATCCTTAAGCAGTTCTATTTTTCCTTTTCAGCTATTCCATTAGAAGCAGGTGAGTGGGAGGTGAGTTGTCTCATGTATTATACCGTGGTCACAAAAGGTTTTCATTATCTTCATATTCTCCACTCTATCCTGACCCGATCTTGTATTTTCTTATTTAGTTGATTCTCAACTTCATTTTTATATTTTATAAAACATTTCACATGCTTCATCCTTTGATTCAAACTGGCATAAAATAGTATATCTAGAGTAATCATCAACAAAAGTAATATAATATTTCTTCCTCCCAGGTCATTGAACGTTTTAAATCACCTAAATCGGAATGAATTAAATCTAGTAATTCATGATTCCCTTTCAATAGTCTTACAACCTTTTGGTAGATTTAGATTTCCTGCACAAATTTCACATTTATCAATTTTATTGAATCATTATGTTGTGAATCAAGCCTAGTTCTTTTCATTTTCTTGATGTATGAAAATTCACATGTCCCAAATCTAGCATGCCATAAATCAATTGAATTCACCATGTAAGTAGAAGAGATGCTTTTATTTCCATTGTTAACATTAAGTACATTGAGAATAACAAACCTTGACCACAATACCCATTCCTAATATTCCATTCTTAGACATTACTATGATATCTCACTCAAAGGCGACTTTTTATTCCAAAATTTTCCAAGCAAAGGAGATAGATACTAGATTACACAAAGATTAAGAGCATGCAAAACACATCATTCGAAATAAAGTCCCGATTTAAGTTTTTAGAAGTACCTTCCTTTCCAAGAACGGAAGGAGATGAATTCCCACGAATACTTGTTCCTCACCCTTTGGCAAAGAGATGGGATTGGAAAGCATTCCTTCTGTGGAAGGCGCTCTCAAAGCCCGATCCACTCTTTTTGCATCCGGCACCATAAGTGCTTGAGAACAATGCCAGCCTATGACTACATTGCCTCCTTCGGCATATGTTGACTTTAGGAATTATCTCCTTGGTTCTTTCTTGTCATGACATTGAGATGCATAGTGCCCGGGTTTACCACAAACATAACACACGACCTTTCTTTTGAAAGTAGTTTTGAAAAATTATATTTGAAGCCGCTCTTCTTATATCCCTTGAATCTTCGAAGAGCCTTTTGAATTTGTTTCCTGCTCTTTTGAAGTTCTTGGATTGTCTGCTGAAATTTGAATTTTGTTTTGATCCTCCTTCAATAAGATTTGCTTTGATGAGAGTTCTTTAACTTTATCTGCTAGGCATCCTCCGCGATTCTTCTTCAATTCGAATGTGCACAACGATATCTTCAAGAGTCATTAGCTTCCTTTTATGCTTCAGATTGTTCTTGTAATGTTTCCAAGATTCAGGAAGACGTTCTATGAGGAAGCCAAGAATGAACGCATCGTAAGATGATTTCTTCATTTTTGGAGATCATTGACTGTAAGATGATAATCATGAATTTGTGATGATACATGCTATTCTACCATTTGAAAATCGAAAAATTCTCTGCGTAAGATTTCATTTCCAAGATCTTCTAACTACGTATTTTCGTAAATGAACCTGATCTCTTGCAGCTGGGAGTTGCAAGAGATGTCGCATACTTTTATTGAGAAATACCGAGTATAGTATGATGACAAATCTGTTGTCTCTCTCCTCAAATTGGTAAAAGCCTATTCATAGTCTTGTGATGTTGTCTTCCCAAGATTGATTCGCCAATATGTGTGCGTAGATTGAACATGGTCGAGCGCCGGAGCGGTCCTTCGCCAACAACTGCTGTGAAGAATCCTTTCTCCTCGCCAACTAATTCCGATTTTTGGGGATATCCTGTGATTTCTGCGTTAAAGGTTTATCGCATTGTCCATTTGTTCTTGAGCATTTGTTAGTTGCAGGTGATGTTGCAGGTGAGAATTGAAGACCGATAGTGCAGATGCGCACCGACCTCAAGAACAAATCGCCTGCTGTCGCACAATGTAGCGTGGCGTTGTTCTCCCAGACACAACAAGCCTTGCTTTCCTCGTTTCATGTTCTAACGTAGTGAGGCATGAAAGGAAGAGCTATGTTCCTCTCAAAATAAAAAATAAAAATGGATACAAACCATGACGCACAAAGTTAGGCCCAGTATCTGCACCCATGATGCTTAATTATTTCGTCACCCTGGATCCAACCCCGAGACGCACCCCCCACTGCAGCGGTACAACCACTGCACTGAAACAAGCTATCGAATACGCAGATATAAAGGGCGGTTGTAACTAGGCAATGGATACTAAACAATATAGGAATGTTTTGAAAAACTGTCGGGCCCCATGGCTACGGGCCTCCAACAATAGTTTCACTACTTAATTAACTGAAATATTCGTATAAGGCCGGCTGGACCTACTGCGAGAATATATAGGCATTGTCTGTTCTAGCTTTGAGTATCAGCCAACTATTTTTCTTTAATTTTTGGATTTGTACCATACTTTAAGTATTGTTGAGTTTCACTTTATGGGGCCTGAATAGCAATCCTCCGGAGAGGGTGTGTATATATATACATGTGTGGCTGTAAAATTATACTTTACAAATTTTGTGTAGTGAAAGTATTAGTTAATTAAAAATTATTATACTTAGAGCACCACTCAAACCCATTTGATATATTAATATTAAAAGTGCTTAACCTCATCGAAGAAATGATAAACACATTTTTTTTTCTTAAAATTAAATTGTTTTACAGAAGTTACCAGTTTTGATGTTTTTCCATAAACTAAAACACACATATTTCTTTAAAAGTTCATAACCATGTATATACAAAAATCCCAAAAACATTTGTATTTATAACCATGTATACACAAAAAAAGCACCCACCCCACATCTAGTACGACAATAATATATTATTTAAAATCAAACACATTAATTTAGTTTATTACATCCAAGAGTTTGGAATCGACAGAGATTTTGTTTTATTCTCACAGTAGCCATCCGTGGTTTTCTACTATGCCCATTTTTCACCATCCACTGAAACAGAGAACTGCCCCATCTGTCCTGGCAGAGCAGTCTCCCCATCCCAAAGTCCAGTCCTGCGTCAATAACAGAGCAACTGGTTTCTCCGTACTATAGCCTCAATTTGGCAAGCTTATACTCCTCTAGAAGAAGCAACGGAGGATGAAGCCTTAATATTTTTGATAACGCCTTTGAGGTATTTCATCTCAATAAATCCCTCCTTTTGAACCATTTTATTTGCCATGTGTAAAATTTCTATCTCATTTTATATTGTTCATAATTTTGGATTCTTAATAAGTTCTCGCGAAATTCATTTAGGACTATGAGAGGTATTGTCTCTACCAAACATATCCTATTCAAAACAATGGAAAAACTCGCTATATAGACATACATAACACAAAACCGCAATAAAGTTGAATTTATATTGAAGTACATTTAATTTTCTTTGTTTTTGTTTCTAATCTGTCACCATGTATTTTGATTAACCATTTTTATTTTTCTTTAAATGTAATAAATGAATGTTTCCAATTGTTAATGTCAAGAAGGACAAACGTTATACCCCACAATTATATGCACTAGGATATGTCAAGATTATTCAGATTATATTGTCCAATTATGAACCTCTTTTATAGGACATGATATATATTACTCTTTCTGTGTCTGACACAACAGTGTGTGATTTATGCGCCTCCCATCCTTAATTGTATGTGGTTTTAATTAATTAATATTATGTTGAAAAATCATAATAATAATTAATAATAATAATAATAATAATAATAATAATAATGATAATCCTCAACTATATTTACATATATATAGAAAAAGAATTAATAACGATGTGTGAGAGCTTTTGATATGATCATCATCCTTTGAACGAGAAATCCATTAGGGATGGATTCTTGAGTGATAGCACAAAATGTCGCAAACCATCATTTTTACTTTTTCATCAATGATAGCGTGTTCCCGAATGATCTGATTAAGAACAACATCCCATTTACTAAAAATTCCTTTTAGCCCTCTTATCCAAACCTAGCAGTGAGTTTAACCATCCAAATGAAGGAAATAATCCACCAAATTAAAGCCACTTAGCAAAAGAATGTTCTCCTCTATCATTTCATGAAATATCTTGTTCCTATCTACTTTCTTGGAGATCTTACCCAGCATGGCTTTGCAAAGCATGTCATTACTAAAGAAGTACAACACTTGGCTCATGTTCAATGGTTCTGATGGATTAGAAAAGGTCTGAGAAGCAATCTTATCCATCAAGTGAGCTACCTCCTCTCTCTTGTAGCATGAAAAGATTGCACCTTTTCATGCTGAAGAAATTGATCATACATACCTTCTCATCTGCCTCCAGTGCTCACCATAAGGTGAGAAACCTATGTCCAAGCTTCCATAAAGCAAAATTTCAGCAGCTCTAAGAGTTGGTCTGTTTGCAAAATTGAGATCACGAGTCTTCAAGATCTCTTTAGCCATTTGAGAAGATGAAACCACAAGAGTGGGAACTTGACTCAAGTTTTAGAAGCTATGAGAGGACCATACTTCTTTGAGAGCTTGTGAAGGGATTGGTGGGGTAGCAAGCCAATTTGATGGAGGTTTCCAATGAAAGGTAGCTTCCATGGAGAAGGTGGCAGCTTGACTGATTTTGTATTTGAGAAGAGTACCAGTTTAATGCTAAGGAGGAGTACAAAGAAAGACGACAACAAGAAAAAAGGTTGAGTTAGATAATCATGAGACATTGTTTCATATATATGCTTTTAGTTTTTCTACTTGGTAGTTGGTACCTCACGAACCCATCCTTTTATAGTTAGGAAATCCAAGTGATAATGAATTTCCATAGATAATTAAAAATTAACACAAAAAGAAGATTCTCTGCACTATAATTGTGATGTCTTGTCTTGAGCCACAGTGATTTCCACAAAAAATATAATAAAAATCTTTAATTATGTGGTTCATAAGATGGGAACAATTTTTCTCCAAAGAAAGACAACTTAATTTCCTCATGAGTGACGCAAATTCAATACCACTTGAACAATGTTAGCAATTTGTCCATTCCCCAAAAGAAATTGTAAATAGATAAAGTATAATGCATTAGAAAAGAAGTAGCAAAATTCAACTAAAGTATTTTTATTGAAAAAGTTAAATCATTATAAAATTGAAAACTAATGGGTGTTGTGTTGTTATTATGATAAGAAAGAAAAAATGAATATATTTGATGAAACATGACCTCTCTTCTTTTTTTTTACAAATACGACGATAGCGGTTAGGGGCGTAAGAACAATCCAAGAGCTAATTAAGCATCCAACCAATGCATCCTCATTTGCTAACTCGAAAGTTTGGGTTGCAACCCCTGACTCACAATTGAGAACCTGTTATTATCACTACGTCCAACAGGACTTGAACTCAAAACCTTTTAAATATCCAATAATAATGCCTTTTGAACTACAGTTAATATCATTGAGTTAAGAACCCTCTTACATCTCATGATTATTTTTTTAATCTCGCACCATGTGCTATCTACATTTTTTTTTTTAATCTCAAATATTTAAAAATATAATTTTTTCTTTTTAAAAATATCGACAAACGTCTTTAATTGTTCATTTTTGTTACCCTAGATAAATTTGTATTATTTTATCCTCAAAAAACATTTGGATGTTACTAAATATAAATAAATAGAATTTTGTTGGGGCATGCCATTCTCTAAGCACTACATCCGTCTCCATGTCCTCCAAAGGGGACGAACTCTCCCGAAACTTAAAAAAAAAAATTGCTAAATTAAAACAATTCTACGTTCATTTTATACAAAAAATCAAAATTATAAAAGAAAACGTTAAAAGCAAATTCACATAAAACAATGGTGCTCAATTAAATAATATATATATATATATATAGAAGCTCCTCCAAACCTCAAATTGAAAAGAATATTGTTTTAATATTCATTCAACCCTCTCCAAACCTAATTAAATATATTAATGGATAACTAATTGGTGATTAATTTGTCTAAAAGACTAAAAGTCTAAAACTAGGTTTATTAAATAGTCTTTAGAAAAGATATATGAGAAAGCCTTCTCAAATATAATATTAAATATTGAAATTATATAATTATATATTAGTAAAAAGAATATGTTTTAAATTAATTTTATTAAATATTTTTTAATAAAATTTATGAAAATATCTTTCTATTGATACTTTCTTCCTAAAAAATTTTGGGGCCAAGCTGTAATCTTGTATCTTCCTTACGTTTGTGGGGACCAAGCTGTGATCTTATTTTTTTCTAAAGATTGTGGGGACTAAGCTGTGATCATATTTTTTCCTAAAGATTAGTGGGACCAAACTCTGATCATATTTCTTCCTAAATATTGTAAGGACCAAGCTTGGCTCTTAGTATGTGCTTGGGCAAAAAAAAAATGACCAACTTAGCTCATGTATATCTAAACTCTAGAAATGAAAATCAAATATCACACACTTGTATAACTAAATGTTATAATATTTATTTCCGGTGAGCCCCGGAACCAAAATTACATGTAGTTCGCTCTACTAATGAGGCTATATGACACCGATTCCACCAGTAACACTTGTATAACTAAATGTTATAATATGACATCAATAATATGGCACCAATTTCACCAATGACACTAGTATAACTAAATGTTATAATATGTCACCGATTTCACCAGTGACACCAGTAACCCAAGATAGATCGATCAACAGCCTGAAATAAATAATTCTTCGCCTTCAAAGTCTTTCAACTTTGATGCCTCAAGTTCCCTTCCGTTGTGCTTCTACAGGTACCACTCCAACATCTGGGGTTCCAACTCCAAATTCAACAATATTCTAATACTTCTTGGATTTTAATAAATTTTCCATCAACATGCTCCAATGATCGTAGTGACTATCAGAACGTGGAATAGATGGTTTCCACAAAGTTGTCTACAGACATTATGAATTTCTTCACTGCAAAGAACTCTCCATTTGTTGAAAACCTGGTTCTAATACCACTAATAACTTAAAAGAAGAGATGAGAAAACTGCATATTTTATTCATAACCACTGAAGCCTTTATAAAGGCAAAAATCTATAAAGATAATATTTACAAAAAATGAGATAACTATAATAACTAATTTGAATTTTAATCAACAAACAACTTATTTAAATATTTAAATCAAAGATATTATAGTTAAATTATAACAAACATCAGTATCTCAACAAATTAAACACACTTCACCTCTCTTAAGTCCTCGCTACCCCTCCCCACCCACACACACACACACCCCACACACAAAACCCAAAAACCCCTAAAAAAACAAGAGGATGGCTTTCTAAAAAGACCAAACTAAATATTTTTAATTTAAAAAAATTAAATTCATGAATTAATGATTATCTTGGCAATCAATATTAAGATATATGAAACAGTAAATATTCTCCTTGTATTAAGTGCTCATTTCTAGAAGGTTTGTATATCTCAAATTTCCTGGTTAATTACACACCTAATTTAAAGGGCAATTTCAAAATTTAATCTTCCCAACATGTTTAAATGCATTGTTATCGACCACTTTCACCTTAAATGATGCATAACTTCAAATGTTGATAAAAATTTTTTTAATTCTAACTACTCCCTCCATTCTATTATAAGTGTCGACTTCTAGAATCTTTTCATGTCCTATATTATCAGTCCACATACTTAATTTAAGAGTTAACTTTTGAATCTAACCTTATCAACATGTTTAAGTGCATTATTCTTTATCATTGTCACTTCAAAATTCACAATCTTAGTCAATGGAAGGATAGAAATGTATAAAATGGGACAGATAAGTTAAATGTTTATAAAATTTTTAGTTATAACTGTTGGGTTGTGGATCACACATTATGTAGGGATATAAGGACCTATGTGCATAAGTTGTGTAGACGTACACAACTAATGTTTATAATTGTGTATATTTTATTATATTAAAGTTTTGAATGGACCCAATTGTAATCTGATTCAACTTTGAATTTGGTCCTAATTATCTAATTTTAAATGTGTGGATATACATATTAATCATATGTTGTGTAGAATTCCTGGGGGCAAAATTGTCAAATCTATGATGGGCAGACTTGTAATTAGCCCCATAAAGTTTTCTTATAAATAGGGTGTGGTCCCTGACTGAGCACGTAACGATCTGAGATTCAGAATTAGGTTTTCTGAATTAGGGTTCCCATCTCCTCTCTCTGCGTGTGATCAGTGAGAATAACCACAAGACCCAATCATTTTCATCATAATCAATGGATTCAAATGCATGTACGCTTCCGCCACTTTCTTTGTTCCTAAGCAATCTCCAAACAAAAAGATCCAGGGTTTGAATTAGGGTTTATACCCATTAGATCTATCAATAATTACTTTTCTTACTCTTCATTAAACAGCTAAAGTCGACACTTATAATAGGACATAGAGAATACATTTTTTACTCTTCGTGAAACGGTTACCATGGACAATTATAATGAAAAAAAGGAATTATAACATTAAAAACAAGTTACCCACACAAATGTATTCACTGATCAAGAAAAAAAATTATAAACTGATCAATTTTTATTAATTAATATTATTTAAAATTAAATATCTTAAAATTTTAAAAATATATATATTAATAAATACAGTAATATTAATATTTTCAAAATTTATTATTAACCGGGAAACAAAATATAACATTATTATCTTAAGAAATGAGCTGCCTACTATCAATATCTTAGTTTGCAGCGTCAATTAGTTATTAATCGTCAAGGTCTGCACTATCCCATGATTGCTTCATTTTGGTTTGCTTTTTTTTGCGCACTAATTTACCAAGACCATGACTTTGTGGTTAGCTAAACATGAATCATGATTGCTTCAGTTTGGTTTGCTTTTTTGCCCACTAGTTTACCAAGACCATGACTTTGTGATCTAACTAAACATGTTGCTTCTACCTCACCAGAATGCTTCTTTTGTTCCAGTTCAAGCAAAGTGATACATATAATAGTTACACTTTTTTTTTTTTTGGTAGAGTATTAAGTTATAGTTTTTTTTATGCAAATCAAAATGATTACTCAATTTCAATTTTGTTTTACCGAATGGTTACCTAGGTATGAGATTTTTGGCTTTTTTTATGATGTAAATGCCAAAAATTCTCTATCATAACATGCATAACACATTGTCCATGCAGCTGGTAATTTCATCTCATTTGCTGACAAAAAATTTTTTGCCCACTAGTTTACCAAGACCATGACTTCAGTTTGGTTTGCTTTTTTGCCCACTAGTTTACCAAGACCATGACTTTGTGATCTAACTAAACATGTTGCTTCTACCTCACCAGAATGTTTCTTTTGTTCCAGTTCAAGCAAAGTGAACATATAATAGTTACACTTTTTTTTCTTAGTAGAGTATTAAGTTATAGTTTTTTTTATGCAAATCAAAATGATTACTCAACTTCAATTTTGTTTTACCGAATGGTTACCTAGGTATGAGATTTTGGCTTTTTTTTTATGATGTAAATGCCGAAAATTCTCTATCATAACATGCATAACACATTGTCCATGCAGCTGGTAATTTCATCTCATTTGCTGACAAAAAATTTTTAACATTATATCTGTTAGTGCAACCGCACTATTTATTGGCATGATTTGACACCTAGACCAAGTGACGTGGCAACTAAGGTGACAAAGCATAATTGATGATGTGGCAAGCATTGTGACACGGCAAAGAGACTTGGAGTGCAAGGCAAACATCTTGAAGATCTTGGTGGAGCTACTTTTAGTAAGTCTATAACATGGAGGCAAATATCTTGAAGATCGTGGTGAAGCTATCTTGAAGATCTTGGTGGACCTATTTTTAGTAAGTCTATAACATGGAGGAAATTATCCTGAAGACTATTTGAAGACAAGATCATATGGAGACCATATTTAGGTGATTTGATTGAAAACTAAAAATGGTGGAGCTTAATTGAAGAAATATCTATTTATGGTATGAATGAAGGCTAATTGAAGATATGATTTGAAGAATCCTTGATGAAGATTGATTGAAGTCCATTAACGGCAAGATTTGATGACCAAACTTGGGTGAATTGAAGATCAAGTTTGGAGAATCTTTGAAGACCAAACTTGGAAGATTGAAGACTAAGTTTGGCAAGTTCCATGAAGACGCACAAGGACGTGCGCCCCTTGCGAGGGGACTGCGTGATGAGGAACTGAGGAGGTAGGCTAGTTACCGGCAGTCGGGATCAGGAGATTTGGCTGCATCGACTCAGACTAAGCATGACCAGGAGGTTGATGGGTCTTGAGGTCGTCTGCAATGTAACCAAAACTCAGTCAAGTCAGCAGTCAGGGCCATGTTGCAACTTATGTTACAATAGGAGTTGCAACAGCTAATTTCGAAAGGTTTTTAAATTAGTAGCCTCGGATATTCTAAAAGAGGTATGTGCTATATGTGGGACGTTGAGGCATCTATATAAGCTACCTTGCTCGTAGACTGTAAGTGTGACTCTTGGGTGAATCTTGGAGGAGAGTGTGTGAGCACCAGACAATCTAGAAATGGTAGTGTTCTTTATTGTTGAGAGTGTGAGTGACAAGTATTTGTACTCATCTATTTTTACCTCTTTTAGTAGATTGTTTATCTCCGGGCTTGGCCCCCCAGATGTAGACGAGGTGACGCCGAACTGGGTTACCAATGTCATGTGTCTCTTTCTTTGTTGGTTTGTGTGAGATTTCTATGAATGCTTGAGTGTTACCTAATACTCACAAACCACACCGGAGGAACTAATAATATCATCAAAAATAGACTAAATTTCTTCTGTTGACCGTCCAGTAAAATAAAATTAAAGTTGAAAAATATTTTGATTCAAATTATAATTTTAACCCCAAAATTAAACATAAACATAATTTATTTTTTATTAATAAATTTATTCTTCATATAATAGACAAAGAAAGCAACCACCTATAAAAGAATGCAAGAAAGTGGCGTAAAAATGAGTGGACGTTTGAAAGAAGCGCTAGCTACTACTGTTCCGCACTGATTCTCATAGTAATGTTTGTATGGGGGAGTTGATAATTAAGCTAATACGTGTGAATGTTTATTTGTAAAATTACCTCTGTCAGAAAAAAAAAAATAATAAAGGCAAAATAATTATATTTAATTAAATAATTAAAAAATAGTCAAAAGTTAGTGGGATATCTCATATCTCCCAACCCTTTGCGTAAAGGGAACGTAACCATTTTTTTTTTTTTTTTACAATATATTACCCATCTTGCTAATTCTGGGTTTGAAAAATGATACGTTTTTGCCTGATTAGAACCTTTTTTTTCTAAAGCTAGGACATACAATTTTCTTAATTTATGGTAAATTAGTCTTTATTGATGGAAAGTAATGATAACATATTCCACTTGTCTAAAGCAAAATTAAAACAATTTTGGAGTTAGCATGATGCTTTCCTCGCTAGAAAATATTCATCATGATTAGACCTGTCTAAAAGCTGGGTTACCTGTCCAACTTTAAAAGGCCGTCCGAAAATTAGCTGGGTTACCTGATAACTAAGCTTTGGATAAAAAAAAAGCATCTCATTTTAAAAAACAGCCTTAGTTTAGTTCTTACTATTATATTTATTAATTAATTAATTATATATATAATGGGTTGAATTGTTATTGATTATTTATTAATTAATTTTATATATATTTATATAACATATATATTTATTATTAATTATCATTAATTATAATAGTTTAAATTTTAATTGTTGTGATTGAGTAAAAATGTGCATTTGGTATTTTAATTTTAAAGTGTTTTGTAAAATAATATTTGGTCATGTTCACAGATTAATATTATTATTAATTTTTTATAATTTATTTTTTATTTGATTAAAAACCTATTTAGGTGGGTTCTAGCAATAAGAGTTAAAGCCCATATTTTCTAACGGGTCAGATTTGAAGAAGTTTGAATTTTAATAATTATTTAATTTTAGTAATTAGGTCTAATCATGATAAGTAATTTATGGTAAATTAGTCTTTATTGATGGGAAGTGATGATAACATATTCCACTTGTCTATGGCAAAGTTACGATGGTTTTGGAGTTAGCATGATGCTTGCGTTGCTAGAAAATATTCATTATGATATGTAATATTTAACAACAATCAAATGCAATTAATAAATAGTTAGACATCAAATCGTCAGATTAAAGACATGATACACACTGCTTCAAGACAGCCAGTTTTATCTATTCTTACAAAATTTTCTGATATTGTTCGAATCATTAGGGTACAATAAACTGACCCAGTACTTACTGCTCTTTGCATAATTCCTCTTAATTAATAAGGAAAAGAAGCTCAAGTGTCACTAAAAGAAGAGATGAGAAGAGAATGAGGAAGAGATCTAATTGGAGCAATTGAAAAGTAATAAAAAGGAGAAGGATTTTGAATTTTTGACTTATATTTCATTGATCATTTGCCATCAATATATATACAATAAATTTACATTGAAGGGCTAAAAGTTAGGAATAAAAGTTACAGGATGAAATCAAGGAAGATTGGTAACGTTGGCTAAAATAAAGGAAACAAAATAGGAAAAATAATTTATGTTACAAAATCCATATGAATCATTCAACACCCCCCCTCAAGGTGGAGTGGGATCGGAAATGTCGATCACGCCCAACTTGGGAAGAAAACGACTGATGTTATCACCGCCGAGTGGTTTGGTGAAGATGTCCGCAAGTTGATCAAAGGAGCGTATGTAAGAGGGAGAGATGAGTCCGGAGAGTATTTTTTCACGAACGAAGTGGCAATCTATTTCAATATGTTTGGTACGTTCATGAAAAACCGGATTATGGGCAATGTGAAGAGCTGCCTGATTGTCACAATATACTGGTATTAACGTGCGGGGTGGAAGACCAAGATCAAGTAGGAGTGCATGGAGCCACTGGAGTTCAGATGTAAGAGCGGCAAGCGAACGATATTCGACTCATGAGAGGATCGAGAGACGGTTGGTTGCTTTTTTTGTTTTCCATGAGATGGGACAAGAGCCAAGCATAGTGAGGTAACCAGGTGGTAGAGCGTCGCGTAATGGGACATCCCCTGCCCAACTGAAGTCGGAGAAACCCACGAGTTGTAAGGAACTCGTGGCGGGGGAGAAGACCTTTACCAACCCGAACCTTTGAGATAACGTGGGACTTTGTGAGCCGCGTCCGGATGTGATGAGTGAGGATTTTTGCATGAATTGACTAAGTGTGTTCACTGCAAATTGGATATCTGGACGAGTGACCGTCAAATATAGGAGACGACCAATTAAGCGGCGATAAATGGCGGGATTCGGTGAGGGGGAGTACCACTATTATTATGGAGGTTTAGGTTTTTGATCCATTGGGAAAGAGGAAGGACGACAACCTAACATGCCAGAGTCAGTAAGGATGTCGAGGATATATTTCCGTTGACAGAGGAATATGCCAGTTTTGGAGCGAGAAACCTCAATACCGAGAAAATAATGAAGGCTACCAAGGTCTTTGATTGAGAAAGAACGAGCAAGAAAAAATTTAGTTTTGGTAATTAGAGAGTTGTTGTTTCCAGTAACGATGATATCGTCAACATAAACGAGGACGAAAACATAGGAATGGCCAGAGGTATAGATGAAGAGACTATGGTCTGAGGCCGATTGATGGAAACCGTGAGAAATGAGAGTAGAGGATAGTTTATGGAACCATTGACGTGAGGCTTGTTTAAGACCATAAAGTGATTTTTGTAATTTACAAACCCGACTATCATGGGAATGAGAAAGACCAGGTGGTAATTGCATGTAAATTTCTTCGGTGAGATCACCTTGTAGAAAAGCATTATTGACGTCGAGTTGATGAATTGACCAATTTTGGACAGAAGCGATGGAAAGGAGAACACGAACGGTGGCAAGTTTTGCGACAGGGGCAAATGTTTTGTGGTAATCAATACCATCCTGTTGCGTGTATCCTTTCGCACATAAGCGTGCTTTGTAACGCTCAATGGAGCCATCTCGGAAGAAATTTGATTTTTATATACCCATTTACAACCAATAGTCGTTTTTATCAGGGCGGTAAAGGACACAATGTCCAAGTGTTATTGGAAGAAAGAGCATGTAGTTCAGCAGCCATGGCATCACGCCACTCAACAATTTTTGGTCACTCGAGAATATGTCCCGGGGCTCACTATGATCAAGAACTTTAGATAGGAAAATACGATGATGAGGACTGAGTGTGCGGAAGGATAAATAATCATGTAAGGTAAAGTATGAAGAAGAAGAAACACCACATACATAGTCGCTCAGATGAGACGGTGGGCGACGATTACGTTGGGGGCGTTCATGTGAAATTTGAGTGACGAAGTCAGTAGGTGATGATACAATGTCACCAAAAAGAGAAGCGTTACCCGATTGGGGAGCGGTGATGTCAGAAGAAACGATCATAGGTTCTTCATCAATTGGTATGATTGAGAGATCAACCGGACTAGTGGACTTGGGTTTGTCACGATATGGAAAAATATTTTCGTGAAATACAACATCACGCGAGACATGAGTTTGTTGAGTGGACGGATCATAGATGCGATATCCTTTTTGACCATAAGGATATCCCACAAAAATGTGAGGTTTGGCGCGGGCGTCAAACTTATGGTGGACGTGCATGTTTTTGGCAAAGCATAAACAACCAAAAACGCGGAGGGAAGAATAAGATGGAATTTTTTTGAAAAGGATCTCATGAGGGGATTTGAAATTGAGAATCGGTGTTGGCATTTTGTTGATGAGGTAGGCAGCGGTGAGAATGCACTCGCCCCAAAATGACAGCGGAAGATTTGCTTGAAAGCGAAGGCTCGCGCAACGTCGAGTAAATGACGATGTTTACGTTCCACGACTCCATTTTGTTGTGGTGTGAATATACAAGAGCGTTGGTGGATAATTCCACTGCTATGAAACCATTGTTTGAATTTATTTGAGAGAAATTCGGTTCCATTGTCGGAACGCATCAAAATTGTATTTGGGGAATGAAAATGTCACCATTACCGGTGTGAATATTTGATATTGGATATTTGAATTGACATTGGATTTGATTAACAAAGTGCATTGTCATATCAAAGGTTTGTGATTTATTATTCATTAAATATACCCAAGTACATTTAGAGTAATCGTCGATAATGGTAAGGAAGAAATGTGATCCATTCATAGACGGGATTGAAAAATGGTCCCCAAATATCGAGATGAATTAATTCAAAAACATCTAGTAGAACAAGAATTACTTAAAGGAAATGAATTACGTAGATTGTTTTTGCTTGAGGACAAACATCACGGATGAAACTTTTTATTTGCAACAATATCGGGAA
This sequence comes from Dioscorea cayenensis subsp. rotundata, assembly GCF_009730915.1. NCBI lineage: Eukaryota > Viridiplantae > Streptophyta > Magnoliopsida > Dioscoreales > Dioscoreaceae > Dioscorea > Dioscorea cayenensis. The sequence goes on from NC_052484.1 coordinate 16,328,220, forward strand.
ATTTTTGTAGCTAGAAAAATTTAATCTAGCATTACAAGGATGCCCAAGGCGTGAATGCCATAGGTTAAAAATTATTCACGGGTTGACAATAAAATGCTGAAATTGATGTGGGAGCAGCGTCCAAATAGAAAAAGACCATGTAGCAGCTTTTACCCCGACCAATCTCCTTCTTCGTTAAACGGTCCCCGAAAACATACACCGTGTAGGAGAGAATATGATTTCACAAGTTAGTTGTTGCGTAAGTTGTGAGATTGATAGAAGATTGAATTTGAATGAAGGAATAAAAATAGCAATCTTTGAGAATGAGTGTGGGAGAGCACTCAACAGTACTAATATGAGTGACGGTTACGAGTGAACCATCAGGAAGTTGTACCGATAGAGTTTTTTTGTTAATGGAATATATGAGGAAAAATAAAGACAATGAATTGCAAAATATGATTTGATGCGCCGGAATCTATTATCCAACAAGGTGAGGATGAGAAAGAGAGAACAAGTACCTACGAGATTGGTCGAGTCGTTCTCGGACCCATCCTTGGCAAGCAACGCCATGAGTTTGTTGTATTGTCCTGGCGTAAGTTGATTGAATGAAGGAGAAGCAGAGTTTGACTTACCCCCATTGTCGGGTTTTCGCTGTTGCTTGTCAGGAAAACCATGGATTTGATAACAAGTCGCTTGGGTGTGGCCATGACGATTACAATGTTCGCAGAAAGGTCGTGGTCGCTTCCCGGGGGGACAATTGAATGGTGCTTGTGCCTTGGAGGTTTGGAGAGCAGCAGCTTCAACGGATGGGACATTCTGGAGATTAAGCTCCTGTTGTTTTTCTTCTTATCGGACGAGATTGTAGATGCGTTGGATGGACGGGAACGGTTCCATGAGTAGAATCTGGCTGCGCACCACCGAGTATTTGTCGTGGAGTCCTTGAAGGAATTCTATGGCTCGATCTTGATGTTGTTGATCGAGAACAGACTTAGCATTACCACATATGCATGGTGTGATAGGAAGAATATTGCTCAACTCATCCCAAAGTGATTTAAGTTGGGTGAAATAAAATGAAACCGTCATTCCCTCTTGTTTGAGGGCAGAGATTGAATGCTTGAGTTGGTAAATTTTTGGCGCGTTTGACTGAGAGAAGCGCTCGTTGAGGTCGTTCCATATTTGACTTGTGGTTTCAGCATACAAGATACTAGGACGAATCTCTGGAGAGACGGAGTTAAGGATCCAACTGCTAACAAGATCGTTGCAGCGTCCCCAATTGTCAATTAAGATTGCATCGGTCGGTTTCGAGAGGGATCCATCGACGAATCCGAATTTACTCTTGGCTCGCAGCGCCAAGGTCATCGCATCGACTCCGGGAGGCATGGTTATCTCCCCGTGAGAAAGGGGTTGGACAAGGATAGCTCGTGGGATTGTCGGAGTGGTGGATCACATATGGATCGGAATGAAGCAGTGGTGAGGAAGGCTCAGAATTGGAAATTCCGCCAGTCATGGCTGAAAGCTCTGATACCATAATAAAAAGGAGAAGGATTTTGAATTTTTGACTTATATTTCATTGATCATTTGCCATCAATATATATACAACAAATTTACATTGAAGGGCTAAAAGTTAGGAATAAAAGTTACATGATGAAATCAAAGAAGATTGGTAACGTTGGCTAAAATAAAGGAAACAAAATAGGAAAAATAATTTATGTTACAAAATCCATATGAATCATTCAAATTTGTGTTACAAAATCCATATGAATCATTCAACAAAAAGCTAGTGAGGATCACCTACATGCAATGGCTCACTAGCCTGCAGTGGAAAAAAAAAAAGCACATATATATATGCACATGAGCACAAGTCTCAACATCTAATATCACTCAATTACTTTGCAAGCTTAAGAGAGCATGTTTTGGTTTGGTTGCAAGAAAGCTGGGTTTGGCCATACTTTGCTTCATTTGATCTTATGATAGAAAGTATTCAACGTTCTGATATACTAGATTTTTTTTATACAGAAAAATATGTGGTGATGTTTATCACTCTCTCACTTTATTAATTTACATTCCCTAGTTTTCAAATGTCCAAAATATCTTTTATTTACAGGGGACTCAATTATTTTGAGCCATACGTTGCAACATGTAATTAAGACATTTTTAGAAGCCTCAGATATTGTAGTGGTGTTGATTTTAGGGTCATAATTTTTTTTAAAATTGTATAATGATGAAGCACAAGACAACATGCGATGAAAGGACTTGGCAATTTCACAGTTTTAAATTTTAACTTTAAAATTGATAATCATCATCCAACTATCTGTGTATCAAATATTTAGCTATTTATATTAATTTGAGTATGAGTTATTAGATTAGAACTATGTTTGAGAATAGTATTTCAAAAGGGTTCAAATCAAAAGGAACACATCTTTTACACCGAAACCAGAAGGAAAACAGTGGTAATATTACACAAACATAATTAAGAAACTATTAAAAACAAATTCACATAACATAAAAAATCCTCAATTAAATAATACACAAAGAAATATATAAAAGCTCCTTCAAACCTCAAATTGAATCATAAAAGAGTATTGTTAATTCTAATACTCATTCATCCCTTTTTACATGCCTTACCAGATCTCTACAGTCCTAAAATATAACATGCCAAGTTATATGACCGTTAGCATTTGTTATAAATAATAAAGAAAAACTTTTGATTCAAGATATTAAAAACGTATGCGTGTAAAAACATCCAAGCTATCCAAAAAAATTAAAATCAAAATATTCAATTGAATACATTGAATTTGGAACAAGTATCAATATAATATAGAGATTACTACTATAACATAATATATTGAATAATAAATTTCAAGCTAAAAAATGATATAAAACAAAGATCAACCTAAAACAATATCAACCGTGATTATCACCATTAATTAGTGACAGGATAGCCAACACCATGGCGTTTAGTAGGAAACAAAACAAACAACAAACCACAAAGTACACCAATGCCAAGGGGCACAATATCAAGCACTTCCTTAGTCTCATGCTCCGGCAAGGGATAGAAACAACTAACTACATTCTTATCACGTAGAGCAATAGAGACAAACACCAAAACAGACATAAAAGCATGCATGCAATCGATGAACCTCACTTTATACTTCTCCATGGAGTTATCCTTATCTTCAATTATATCACCTTCAAAAAGCCACAAGCCATGCAAGGTGGCAATGCCATAGTGAAGCTTTACCATCCGGTGATCGAAAGCTATCTGTGAAGCAAGCCAAGAAGCAAGAGACGGCGAGGATGGTAAGGAGGAAAAGACTTAATGGACGGGTGATGGTATCGCATGAACCGTTGTTTGTGAAGACGGGGACGAGGAGTTGGAAGGCGAGGACCGTGCCGGTTGGGAGAAGATTGGCAAGGTGAGCAGTGCTTGCTAAGGCTTGAGAAAGAGTAGAAGGAGGAGATTGAATTGGTTTCTCAATGAGATTGTGAGTCTCTTCATTTCTATCTTGGCCTAAGGGTTGTAATTCTATGGAGTTCTTGGACTTAGGCCTTAGAGACATGTCTCTTTATCTTTGTATTATGAGTTTGAAGCTTTTTGGTTTGTAATATATTGAATGAGAAGGGATTGTTTCTTGTCTTGAAAGCATGTTTAATTTGTATCACTTTATGAGACGTCAAGGAATCAAACAAATATGATATTGCAGACACGATATTGGTTGGAAATGATACGGAAGTTCTTTATTAGTTATTTTCTAATTAACTTGATGAATGTAATCATTTATTAGATTAGGTGGAGAGAATTGTATATTTTATGAGAAAATTTTAAAATGTGAGCTTTTAAGTACATAAGAAACAAGCATTCAACAACTGTGGACAACTAGACCAAACATGGAATAATGTTGCACAAGAAAACACGTAGACAAAAACATGCATGAAGGAAAAAGCATCTCTATGCTGCTACACCAAAGACAGGCTGTAGACCATTGGCTTGATGACCCGGCCAATCAATCACTAACAAATTGATGTTACTGTCATGATAATCATTTCAATTTGGTACATTTACTTTGATGTTAATCGTATTCCATCGATGACATAAAAATCAAACTTATATATATGTATATATAAATCTAAATATGTGGGCACCTTTATATATGTATATAAATATTAATGTCATACTTAGATTTATCTAATTAAGAGTTTTATAATAATCCAATAAATTCACTGGTTTAGCTATTTAAAAATATATATATATATATATAATCAATTTAGGATATAAATGTTTATGTTTTCATTGGTGTTATTCTTAATAAATTTATGACCGGTTGAAATTAAAATCTTTTATTATGTATTTTGATTAAGTGGTATTTATTTTAAATTTATAATATTAAAATAAAATAATTTGCATATACATTATTGGTAATTATATGTTTAAATATTATGATTAACTTTAGATTGTGCCATTTATATTGTACTCTTTTGCTGAGATGATGTTGGAGTATAATATATATTTATAATTTTGATCGATTTTCCCATTGTCATTGAGACATAACTCTGTCATCAAGGATTTCTTAAGATATTTTCTTACAAAGTGTCATTAATTATAGCATCTATAATTACCTCTAGTTTAAGATGGTAGCTTAGTAAATAGACATCCACAAGAATTAATTTATCAATTTTTAAAACAGTAAAACAATTAACAATCAGTCTTGAACATCCACCCTAGCTTTAATAATTATGGAAAAAAATATATTATGATTTAGCCATTTGTGCATATAATCTCACAAAGTTATTTGTAATAAGATAAATCAAGATTTGTAAAAATTTTTATTCAAATCACGGATGATCCGAATTTATCATTTAAATGTATGGCGTTATTTTGCCTTGGTGTTTTTGACTTGATTATATAATTATATTGCATTTATGTCAAATATATTATTGTTAACATACTGATAAGTGCTTGAACATGCATATTTTATATATCATTTGCACTACATCTACCATGTAATTTCATATGTTCAGCATCAAACTAGTACATAATTGTATTTTTGTTCACCATGGGACCTAATTGCATTTCAAGGCTGAAAAAACAAATATGGAGACGATTTGAGGCATATCGGACCAAATATAACTTTTGGAACATTACCACGGCCTCATCACGGCTGTGATCCGATCGTGCTAGTGTGCAAATCCAGCGGAAGACATCACAAGAGCCACAACTTCCGTGTATATATAACGCCCAGAGACAGACCTTGCCAGGACGCGACTTATGGCCCAAGAAACTAAATTTGATCACAACTGCCCAAACAACCACCGTTGTGACCCCATGGCGAACTCAAGCTATAAATAACCCTAAGTTTTCTATTTCAAGGAGAGGATTCTTTTTGCCGAATTTGGTTAGAGGCGACCAGATTTCTGAAGTACAGTGCGGCTAGAGACGAGATTCAACCTAATTTTAGCATATTCTAGTGAATTTCTCAAGAGGGAGTCAACGTATATTGATAGTGGAGGGCCCACACAAAGAGATCCGGCACCATCTTGACATCCTTGGGATATTCTCAACCTCAACCATCGAAGATCTATTGAAGGGAGTTTGTTTTAGGATTCTTAATACTTTTCTTGTGGATTGTTTATTATTTAATCGTTATTCTTTATCCATAAAAGGACCCCAATTCAAGGGGAATTATATGTCGATGTGTTTAGGCTTTTACTTGTGAAGATTAACTTTTATTGTCAATATATTATTCTTTCTGGTTGATTGTGATTCATTAAATAGTTGCTTATTGATAATTGCGTTGATGCTGAGGAAAAGATTCTCACTCATTAGAACATCCACGCTTTTTTAGATTTATGCATGCCCTAAGAGATAAGACATAGCTCAATTACCGGATTAGAATTTGATTATCCTTTTAGTGGAGTTCTTGATCTTAAGGCGGATATAGGAGGCTAAGTTGGAAAAAATTCGATCTTAAGTTCCTAGTGCTTCAGACCTAGTTGCTAAGAGATTGGGACCAGTAGGCCTCTGAATTTCTCCGGTCATCACTTGATAACATTGTCATATTCTATTTCATATCACAAGTAAGTGCTAAGGAACTCCTCATACAGGTACTCACTCCTTCCAATTGCACTTCAAATTCCTCGATTGTATTTTAGTAGTAAATTTATAGATGTAAATTTATATTACGAGAAGAATCATCATAGACGTTAGGCTTGATGAACCAAAAAGAGAGTAATATGACATCTCGCCGTTCTCTGAGGAATACGACCCTCGTGCTCACCCACGGGGTATTACTTGATAACCCATTTACTTATGGTGTTACACATATTAAACCATTAGAGTGGTTTATATGTGTCACATACTATTTGGCATGATCACTTATAAATCAATAATCTGAATAGCCATTTTTTATAGGTAGAGTTTTCATTTTATCATCCATTACCACAATGGTCTTCCTTGTCCTTAACCCATGTTGATACTCTCTACCCCTCTATGTCTGTCATACTTCACCGAATTAACATTTTGAAAAAAATAGTTAAAATTAGTTATTAGTATTATTTTTAGCAAAATTTATTTTAGTATTCTAATATTACCCTTTACATTATTTAATTTTTCTCTCAAGATTTAATGTTTAATTTGTGGACGTAGATTTATTTTACTAGAAGAATCATCATAGATATTAGGTTTGATTAAGCAAAAAGAGAGCAATATGGCATCTCGCCATTCGCTGAGGAATACGACCCTCGTGCTCACCCACATGGTATTACTTGACAACCCGTTTACTTATTGTGTTGCACGTATTAAACCATTCGAGTGATTTATGTGTGTCACATACTATTTGGCATGACCACTTATAAAACAATAATCTGAATAGCCATTTTTTATAGGTAGAGTTTTTCATTTTATCATTTATTACCATAATGGTCTTCCTTGTCCTTAACCCATGTTGATACTCTCTACCCCCTCTATATCTGTCATACTTAACCGAATCAACATATTGAAAAAAATAGTTATAATTAGTTATTAGTATTATTTTTAGCAAAATTTATTTTAGTATTCTAATATTACTCTTTACTTTATTTAATTTTTCTCTGAAGATTTAATGTTTAATCTTTCTTTCACTTATTTGCTTCCCTCTCTTTCTCTCTCAATTTTCAAGAAAGGCATGTCTCTAAAAAAAGCTATCCCCACACTTAAAAAAAAAATTCAATTTATTATGCTTGTTATAGAATACTCCCTCCATTAATTTTTTCCGTTTCAAAATAATTATCATTTTATAATACTAAATTAATATTTTTTTTTCTTTTCAATTTTACTCTCTTTTAACAGTTTAAGTTATACAAATAAAAAAAGTCACGTTTATAATCTTAACAAAATAATAGTTTAGTTATTTACTCCCTATTTTTTTTTAATATGTCGTGATTAATCAAATCTTACATACCAAAAAACTTTAGTTATTTCACAAATTTTTATAAAAAAGTAGTTATCTTTCCAAAATTACCACTAATTTATATTTTCACATTTTTCTCTCATATTTAATTTTAAGAAGAGAATTGAATAGAGTGTTAAGGGTAATTTAAAAAAAAAAATAATAAATGCTTCTTGATGTTAGAAAATGACATAAAAAGGAACATAGATTTGTGATAGATAAAAAGAAAATTGGAGAGAGTAGTTAATTTTTAAAAAAAAAATTTAATATTATCATTAATTCTTATATAAAAATATTTTACCAACTTGTATTTCAAAACGGAGAGAATAGTTGTTAAGTATACTTTAAAATAAATTAATGTTTTGTTAAATTTACAAAGTGACACGCGAGAAGGGAAAAAAAAATGAGGGATACATGCAGACACACACAAATTGTTTACTACGTACATCAACTTTGATAAGGCGAAGGTAGCATTGAAATTACAAAATGAACCTAGTGGTGGGATAAAATTGAAAATGTATATGGATGAAAAAAACTTCTTTCGACTAGATAATACACACCATAAAAATCACAATCAAATCATACCATTTAAATCACAAATTAAATTAACATGATAATAAGATACAATTGACAATAAAATATGTGTATATATATACATATACCACAACAATATTAATGACCAAGATCATGGAACATTGATCATCATCATCTTATATAAACAGCATCTCTCTTGAGCATGAAAGGATAGCCAATCCCCCTTCTCCTTGAAGGAAACACCACAAACAAAACACTAATAACAAACCCAACAACAAGAGGAACAATATTAGTCACCTTCCTCGGCAAAGCAGGATAATAGCACAATACAACATCAAAATGAGAGCCTGCAAATGTGAGAAATGCCACCAGAGACAACAAAGCATGGAACACATCACCCCACCGGAGCTTATACAAAGAAGGCTCCGGAGGTTTTTTCCGGCGAGAGTTGAAGGTCCAAATACCGGTGAAGGTGGCAAGGCCATAGTAAAGCTTTCCAGAGTAAGTTTGGAAGCTGTCAGTGAAGGTAAGGAAGATGCAAGAGATGGAAGAGACGGTGATGAAGACGGCCATTAACCAGTGGTTGAAGTTGGTGCAGTGGCCGTCGTTGGTGAGGATGGGGGTGAAGATGGTGAAGGAAAGGATGGTGGCAGTGGGGAGGAGGATGTTAAGCCGGGCAGTGCCGCTTAGGATCATGTTAAGCATGTGGATCAGATGTGACTCATCGGCGCCGGCATTGTCGTCTTCGTTGTCATCGTCGTCGTGGCCTTCGATTAGGACTTTGCATGACTCGGGTTGATCCATTTGGGTTTGAGGGAGATGGAGATGGAAGATGGGAAATGGAGGTGTTTTGTAGGAGAAAGAAAAGGTGATATTCTTTGGAGAAGGAAGGAGGGGAGTGCATGTTCAAAGTTTTTTGTTTTAATAGGTTTGCTTTGGTTGTTTGGCATGGCATTGCTTTTTTTTCTTTTGTTGTTGTGTGTGTATATATGTATGTGTATGTGTATATGTATATAAATATATATATGTTTGAAAAATAGAAAAATTGATTGTCATGTATGTAATTTTGGTATGTGTTTCATAATTTTATTAAAAAATTTATTTGAGGAATTTTTTATGTTTTTATTTAGGTTTGCAAATATGTGTAAATTAAATTTTTGCTTTTACATGCACAAAATGTTTTATTTCATTATTAGATGTTTGATTTATAGTTGGTTTTATATGGAAAAGGAGTACTTTTTTTTTTGTTAAAAATATAAAGATATATGATTGGTTTTAATATAAAAAACCATAAGGTTTTTTTAATAAAAATAGAGCTTGTTCTCATAGTTTACGTGTAAAATCTAATTACACAAAAGAGATATTATATAAAAATAAGGACCAAAAAAAATTTATTTAGATAACGGCACTTACAGCTTTAAAATTTTAGGAAACATTGCCGAACAATAAAGAGTCTGCTATGAGCGGAAAGTAAAAAAAACCTCTTTATCCACCAAAAGAATAAAAAATAATAATAAAAAGAAAAGGAAACCATAAAAACAAGTGAAGACCTCTTTAAAAAGACTGCCTAAATACAATTAATGTTCACATCACTACTCATGCTTTCCTTTGTTTTTAAGCTAATCCAAAGTATAGTTTGAATAAATTCCCCTCACCATTGCTTTACAACATCAAATCATGAAGAAAAATTCAAAGGAGCTGAAGCTAAAACTCAAAGTGAATACAAAAATAAATGTGGTTTGTTCAGCTCTTCAACAATGGAGGTAGATCAAAAATGCCACCATTCTGGTACCATCCAAGATGATGAAGGCGGCTCTCGCATTCTAGTATTAACTGAACAAACCTGAGAGCTCCCATTGTAAGTAATGTTTGAGAGTTGATTGTAAGAAATAGAATATCATGGTGACCGGAACGATTCATGATGTCTCAGAGGAATTCCTTCGGAGGAAAAGCCATCCTCATCGGCATACTTTGGCAGGCCCACGGACAGCGAGTGAACAGAGCCTGTGAAGAGTAATGCCATGGAAGGACTGTTCAGAATATACAGTGGCATTAGAAACATTTATCCGGACAAATTCTAGCAACATACCGTCCACCATGTCCTTAGTTTTGTGAAGAAGAAAAGTCCCGGCCAGTATCGTCACAAAGCCACACATCTCTGTTACGATTTGTGTTGGATTTTGCCTGTCCCAATCCTATTAGAAGTATGAATTGGGTAATAAGTGTCCACAATAAAATGGTTACTCAACCAATGCTTGTGCTAATTCTTTCTGGTAAGAAGCAGGATAGTGTTTATCATGTCGGAAGCCAGTAAAAAATTTAAATGTTTCAAACTATTCCGAAAAGAGCAAGAATGCAAACCAGTGAAAAAACTGGACTAAATAGATTGAGACATAAAAGTTTCCTTCGCATGTTTTCTTATTGCATTGTTTTCTACTACTTGGCCTTGGAATATACACTAAATGATTTTAATTTCTTAAACTCTGCCACAACATGACTAGGAAAAGTTGACAATTGCTTGAGTGCCTACTGTTATGGTACTAGTGAATGTGTTCAAGTCAGCAAACCATGCTCATAAGCAATTATTACCCAATGATACAATTAACAAAATAAAATGAACAAATTTACCTTGAACATGATCACACTAGCCAAAATGGTTAATGAGGTGAACATGACATAATAGATAGGTGATACAACTGCTGTATTGAATGTGTCAAGAGCCTGCAAAATAAATATATGAAGATGTTAGCAGTAATATAATCAACAAAAGAGTTTGTGTTCCAAAACTAAACTTTGTTGCACATCTTAGAGATATCTTCATTGGATTAAAAGTCTAAAACAAACCCAGTATTTTAAATGTTGAAGAACAGTTTGGTATATATCAGGAAGATAAGAAATAACTTATTTGCATATAAAGCAATGACATGCGCCAGCAATTTTACATCTTTGTTACCATAAATGACTTGCTGGCCATAATGCCTCAAAATGGCTCTAAAGATGTTGTTGGACATTGTAAGAGATTGAAAACTGCAATTGTCTGGCAATAATTTTTGAGACATTTCCTAGATTAAATAACAATCATTATAGTTCCATCCAGTCCACTAAAAGAACTTAGAAATCTTATATTGCCTCTTAATTACCTACTGAACACATTCTTTAAATATTCCACATGGAATTCTGAGATTTTTTAGATGAGAAAATAAAATGTAGCATAAAGCAAACCTACATGGCTATTTCAAACTTCAAAGCACCACAATTATGTGATGTCAAAGTCAGAAATTTGATCCAAAAATATCTGTTAACATAGATTAAGAAGTTTATACGAGAGCTATATAGTGTCCTCAAAAGCATATGTAGGTCCTACATAGCCAGCTATAGAGTGTGCATTAGAATTCCTCTTGGCTAAAAGTTGGAGAGGAACAAAACTTTTCAAAAGTTATAAAGGAAATGAGTAAATTGTGCATGTTGTTAATTTTTAATGTAAAAATGGGTAGCATCATTTCTGTTTTGTTTTAATTCGTTTCCACTACAATATATCTGGAGAGTTAGACCCAGAAATTTATGCCAGATGGGTTTATAGAACATCAAATATCGATTTTAGGGATATGTCAGGATCCTCAAATGAATCAGAAAGCAGAGAAGAGCAAGGAATTTAGGTGAAATAGTGTGATGAAGGTGAGAACTTTTATTGACAATAAAAGGATGAAGATGGGGAAAACGAACGGATCACTTCAAGATGTGCCCCCTCTCCTAAATATACTAGACTACCAGGATGCATGATGCCCACTACCTCCCTCTTGCCCCAAGTTATACCCACAAAACTGACACAAATTCTAACCATCCTAGCACCTCATCTTTCTAGGAGATTACTAACAAACAAAATAACAAAACTAAGCTAAATAAAGCAGTAAATAATTGAACTTAAGCCTGCCCTTTGATTTCCATCCTGGCTGCTATTCTGTGGGCCACTCAAGTTCCTCTTCTTCTTTCTGGAACAGATGCAATGGACTAGAGGCCTAACAATACCCCTCCATACGACTTTCACCTTGTCCTCAAGGTGGAAATCTGGGAATTGTTGATCAAGTCATAAGGCTCTCAAGATGCCTCAAAATCTAGAAGATCTTTCCACTCACTAACATTTCAGTTCCACCATTCTTCCCATTCCCAGATCATAAACTCAGAATGGTCTCAAGTTCAACTTTCCATTCCAAATCATCTTGGAGCACTGGTGGAATTTCTTGGCTTGGTTTATTAGCTCCAATGGTTGTCTTGAGTTGCGACACATGAAATACGGGGTGAACACGAGCTGCATTGCGAAGCGCCAGCCTGTATACCACTGGACCAACATGTTGGACAATGGTATAAGGGCCAAAATAACTGGGAGGCATCTTCTCATTTTCCCTCTTGAGCAAGGACTTGCTGCGGTATAGTACAAGTTTGACATAAACCAAATCCCCCACCTGATAACTCACATCCTAGCGATGTTGATCCACTTGCTTCTTCATCCCCACTTGCGCAAGCCCCAAATTTTCCATCACCTTGATCATTAAGCCTATAGTCCTCATATGTTCCTCCACAGCTGAATTATAAGTCCCTGCATCATTATATGCCAGCAAAGGAGGTGGATCCCTTCCATACACAATCTTGAAGGAAGTTAACTTGGGGGCTGTGTGGAAAGCAGTGTTATACCAATACTCACACCAGCATAACCAACAATTCCAAATCTTGGGTTTAGTCTGTATAAAGCAACGAAGATAGTTCTCCAAGCAGCGATTGACCACCTTGGTTTGACCATCAGATTAGGGATGATATGCAGTACTGCTCTTCAATTTTGTTTGCTAGAAACGGAACAACTCAATCTAAAAGCTGCACATAAAAATTTTATCTCAATCTGACACAATTGATCTTAGAAAACCATTAAGTTTGACCACATGCTGCAAAGTTCAGCAATAACAGTGGCAATGAATGGGTGTTTTAGGGGGATAAATTAGACGTATTTTCCGTCCAAAACCACCATGATCACACTAAAACCTAATGATTTTGGCATCCCCCCAACAAAGTCCATAAAGACATCTTCCCACACCTGCTCCAGAATCAAAGAGGTTGGAGCAATCCCACAAGCCATAGCGACAAGCTTTTCCTCTAATATATGATAGATAAAACCATAGTCACCTACTAAACGCAAGTATAAGTGTCAATCGAGTAATAAAGTGTGCTAAAAACAAAGGCATCAGTCCACAGAGAACTAGAGAATACTAGTATTGAATCTAATTCCAATAATCAACCTAATCGAATTGGTGAAGTGTGAAAACAAACTAAAAAGCAAGAATCAAAAGCGCGAATAAAAAGTATGACTAAACAAGCATGAAGAAAGGGTATCCAAGCATAGATTCCCCTAAGGTTTGTTAAGTACTAGACAATAGTTGAATAAGTTCTGGCAATCTAATTGAACCGAAAGAGTTCCTAAAAAATGTTATCCTCTTTCTCAAGGTGAATAGCAATTGATCCCATACAATGCCGATACAGACAATCCTATGACAACAGTGCGCTCTATGAACTCTGTCTATGATAAGCAAGCATTCAAATTATAGACAATTCTTCTCTCGAAGTAATTGCCCCTAATCACATACGAAGTAAAATCGGAATCTCTTCCTGAAACTACTCCCTATGATTGCATTACAAATGGAATTCCATGCTAACTCACTCGGAATGATTATGGGAGGAAAAATCTCAACTCCAAAGTATTCTATCTCTAGACAAACTTGTAATCCCTTTCAATTGTGATTTGGCTATGCTAGGTGGGTCTCTCGACTCATCACACAAGCACATCAAACATGGATTCATGGCTCTCGCTACAATAAAATTCAAGACAATAGAGACACGCAATTGAATTCAACAATAAAAGATTGCAATTAACAAATCAATGCAAAAGCATTCACGATCCACAACCAATGTCAATTAAATTGCAAACCCTAGGTTTTATCTATACCCAACACGAACAAATTAGTTCTCCATTAGAGAACAACATGCAATCCACAAGAGACAAGAGACATGATTAAAACCACAAAAACCCCCTTTTCTCTGTCCCTTGAGAAGCCAACGAAATCCTCTCCTATCTTCCACAAACGCCACCAAGGATGCTTCTTGACGGCTCCAATGGAGTTCTAGATGGTGGATGAGTCTCCTCTCCTTGATGGATTGCTATAGAAGACCCGGAGAAGTTCTGTCTTTCTCCCTTTGCTTGGCCACCAATTGATTCCCCAATAACCCTCAACAAAAATTTTTATATCTAACCACTTACAGGCTCCTTACAAGTGTAAGAACAGGGTCGTAACAAGCTAGAGATGATGGGTCGCGTGCTTTACAAACATCTTACGGTCAAAAACTCTGCCTGTAAGGTCTTATGTTTTGGTGTTACTTTCTAGCTTACGGCCATAAACGCTGGACCGTAAACTTCTCTGAATGACGCTTGTGACCTCCTTTACGGCCATGTGTTACTCCTTATTAACTCCTTTGGGCAACCCTTACGGCCTAGCTAACGAGTATAAGTCATGCCCATAAGTCCTTCTATTGGGTCATTATGTTCCTTCTTACAGGCATAAGCATGGCTTGGATGAGGCTTACGGCTATAAATCTAGGCGTAAGGTGACTATAAAGTGTTCTGTTTGGCCGGTTTTTCAGTTATTCATGTCGAGAGAACTCTTATCTTCTTCGTTTGGGCTCCAAAATTGCTTCTTTTGGTTTTTTTCTCCTTATTATACGTTGTTCGTCAACTGAAAACACAATTTACACCATGTTTAACATCATCATCCGAATAAACACGCATGCCAAATAAGTGTATAAAATAATGTACAATTTTACACTTATCAACAAACCTCGCAACTCTCCATAAACCTCTTTATGTCAAATTTCATTCCCCCTAAATAAAGTTCCACCATAACTCTATTATAAGTTTTCAAGAAACCTGAATGGCCCTCCACCAAACTCCCATGAAATTTAGCAAAAATTTTTAGTACTAGAGACAGATTTTGAAATTACCATTTGGTTTTTGTAGCAACATTAATCCTAGATCAAACTCCACCCAAGCTTGCAATCTAGATCCTCCTTCAAAACCTTCTTAATTGCAGAAACTTCGGGATCACTCTTCACTTCTAACATTAGTTCTGTTACATCCAGATATTTAGCCATTGTAACATTCAAGAGAGCTGACAAAGGAAAAAAAACATTCACTTCATTATACTCCCCTCATGGCTTATATTCAACCTCAAAGTCAAAATCCAGTCACTTTGTCAACCACATCTAATGCTCTTCAGAGACTAGTTGTTCTTCAAGAAGATGTTTAAGACTCCTATGATCCATTCGGATTAAAAATTTCCTCCCCGGCAAGTAAAGCTACTACTGTTGAATTATAAACTAAATTCAGCCTCACACATCCCTTTAATGCTTGGCTAAAGAAAGCCAAAGGAGATTAGATTGCATCAATACTGTTCCCACTCTAGCTTCGGAGGCACCAGTTCAATTATAAATTTCTCTTCAAAGTTAGACAAATCTAACACCAAAAGTGCCACCGTGTCCTTTTTAAGCTTCAACACTGCGTTTATCGCCTCCTCACTCCAGTTAAAGGCATACGTCTTCAAAAAATCTATCAAAAGTGCAGTTATCTTCCTATAGTCCTTAACGTACCATTGGTAATAACCTGTTAGTCCAATGAACCCCCTTAACTCCTTGTTCCATCCCCTTAACCTTGTCAAGATCGACGAACACCCCCTCCTTAGTTATGATGTCCCCCCCAAGAACTCAACCTTGTTTTAACAAAAGTAACACTTCTCCAGGTTTACATACAATCGATAAGCCCTTAGAATGGATAACACTTCAAATAAATGTTGCAGGTGTCTTTCCAATAAATTGTTATAGACCAACATTTGCTTCAAAATGGAGTTCAAGACTGACTGGAAAGTCGTCAAAGCGTTTGTTAAACTAAAGGGCATCACCAAAAAGTCATAGTAACCTTTATGTGTGCGGAAGGCGATCTTTAGTATATCCTACGTCTTTAATGGCATTTGGTCACATCTCAAATTCAAGTCAAGCTTCGAAAACAAATGTGCCTCACTTAATTATTGAAAGAATTCATTGATGGTAGGGATAGAAAATAGGTCACAAAATTCGCCCTATTCAAGGCCCAGTCATCTACGCAGAATCTCTTACTCCTCTCTTTTGTCTCCTTTTATTTTTTAAATTGACTAAGGGCACTAGACAGGAAAAGGACTAACACTCACTAAATAATTCCTACAATGAGCATTTCACCCACCAAATACTCTATTTCATCCTTCTGGGCACAAGGCTATCAATATGGTCACATTTTAATCAGGGCTATTCCAAGCTTCAAATTGATTTCATGGCTCTTTTCTCTCCAAAAAGGCTGCTCATTTGGCCAATTAAATACCTCTTGAAACTCATCAAGCATCATCTAGACCTCTATAGGAATTTCTTCCCCTTTTTCCTCCAATTCCTGCACTTGTAACGCCATACACCCAAGCTTCACCATCACACCTTAGCCCTCCTGTGCAACATCTTAACCAAAGTTTTTAGAGATACCACCTTCTCAAACTTGAGTCTCCTTGCAACATCATAATCTTCGTATCCACGTCTATTTTCAAGGTCAATGTGTACCAATCAAAATTTGTATGCCACATTAAGAAAAGCCATTTGAGCCCGAGGATCACATCAAAACCCCCAAGATTAAACGGCAAAAAGTTTTTCACAACAATCAACCCCTACACCCCAAGTACAAGTCCCCAACAAATTCCCTTGCCAAGAATGGGTGCTCCTATTCCCATTGCAAGTCCGTAGCTCGCCATTTTTGTGACCAATATACCTAGCTTTGTGACCCCTTGTCTGTCCTCTAAGCTTCAACGAATGAGGAGACGTGAGCCTTACAACTGAATTTAGCGTTCATTGAACTTCACCCACTTGTGGCAATGCTGCAACCTCAAACTTATCCTCCTCAAGTGAGCCTTCCACTTCAGTTTATTCATCAACAATAGGCAATACTTTTAATTCTCGATTCTTGCAACAATGCCCAATATAGTATTTCTCATCACATTTGAAACACAATCCTTTCTCCCTCTTGGATTGTGTATCTGCTGCAAACATACGTTTGAAGGTGATGTTAGGGGTATTTTGGTTGGGTTTAGTGGTTTTTGCAAGAGGGTTAATGCAATTTGTGTTTTGTTGGGTTCATGTTGTTTGGGTCCAAGTATTATATTGGTTCAGGTTATAATTGGAGATGGGACTTCGACTAGATCGGGTCTTATTTAATTTCTTAGTTGCATTGGATCCCTGGGTCGAGCTTAAAACAAGGTTGCCCTCTTCAACCCTTTCAACCGATTTCATCGGCTCTAAGAGCCCAATACAATTCATCTTCATTAACTCCTTTAATTCCTTCTTCTAGCACATTAATAAACACAGCCAATAACGTGTCATTGTCAAGGTGTCTTAACAGAATTGACAGTCTATTTCGGTACTATACCAATGAGGATGTTTACCTTAACAACAGCGGGTGATACTGGTGAGCACCCTTACATTTTGGCGAAAACCTTCACAATAGTTGGTTCCTTAATTCACACCGCATCAAATAAGGCTAGCAGTTCTCTTCCCACTGTAACCAAGCTAACACCACACCTCAAAGGCACACTTCATCCACCTACAATTTTTCAGCCTCGCTTAACCTATTCACCACGAAATACGTCTTAACTTGGAAAACCTTAAGGTTGGGTTGTCCTCCCTATCATATGTAGACATCTCCAGCTTCTTGTCATAACAGTGATTATGGCATCCTGGTGCATAGGTGGCTGTCCCTTTTGTCAGATGGGTCTCTACTGTCCCTAGACCTCCTATCAATTTCGAACATTTAGGTCCACTCGACTCTCCTGCACTTTTCTCCACTACTGTGGTGCTTTAATGAAGGACACTTAAAACCTCATCAAGTTTCCGGTTCAAAAAGGAAAAAGAAGATTCCAGAGTCGATTTTCAATTACAAAAAGTCTTTCGTCCACACTATCTATCCTGGTAATCGGTATTCCAAGAATCAGTCAACCAGCTCTAATTCCAAAAGCGTTAGGATCCTCAATGAATTAGAGAACAAAGAAGAGAAAGTTAGGAACTTAGGTGAATAAGGGTGATGGAGGTGAAAATTTTTATTTATGATAAATGGAAGAAGATGGAGAAAACATATGAGTCACTTTCAAAAGGTGTGCTTTCTCCTAAGCAAACTAGACTGGTACCAAAATGCATGATCCCCACTACCTGCCTCTTACCCCAAATTATACTCACAAAACTGACACATATTCTAACCAACCTGACACCTCATCTTTCTAGGAGATTACTAGCAAACAAGATAGCAAAACTGAGCTAAATAAAGCAATAGATAACTGAACTTGGGCCTACCCTTTAATTTCCATCCTAGCTGCTATTTTGTGAGTTGCTTGAGTTTCTCTTCTTCTTTCTAGAATAGGTGAAATGGACTGACCCCCATGGCTACAATAAATGTAATGCTCATATACATGGCAGAGATTCTGAGATTTGCTCCTCTTAGAATTAAAACTTCAAAATAAAGATGGATTGACTGGGAAGTTCTTCGAATTATTTACACTAATCACTGGTCTAGGCTCATCTAAACCCTGTGCTATGTTCTCAAATTGTCGCCTTATGACAGTTCAAAGCTCCTTCAAGACCTACCAAGAAACATGTACGATACGCCATGAACATAATACCCAACTGAAATCAGAAGATCACAATATAACGAAAAAATTCTTACTAAACATCACGGTGAGCAAATGCAAAAGAAAATTTCTAGCCTAAATAAAAGCACTCCGGATAGAGTTTTCTATTCAAATATGAGAAACATGAAAATGTTTGGGCAAATAAATCCCCTCAAACAGCCACATGTAACAACATATAATAAATTATGAAGGAAAAAAAACATCAAATAGAATAAGTTAAATCTTGAATCCTAATGTAGGTGTTTTTACATGAGATGCATAAACTATCATTGAAATGGTTCGACATTTTGGCTACTCCTTTAATGTAATTTATCTCCCACCCATGTTGGATGCTGTATGATTGTTCAGGAAATGATTCCAATTGTGATAATAAAGAATTCAAAGGCATGTATGACTAAATGACATGATTAGTACAAGAAGCTGATAATAACAACCAATCTTTCAGAATATGCATGTATCAATATGTAAACATTATTCAAGTTTAGGAATCAAGGAAATCTTCTCACAATTTTGTCCTTTGTATTAAGAATTATAATAACATAGACATGAATGCCCAATTTCAATAACTTTTTACTATTTACCACTTGTTAGTCTTTCATGAGGTCAAATTTCTTCAAAATTATTAATGTAACATTCATTTATAAAATAGCCACCGGGAGCATCTGTTGATTAAAAGAACAGAAATTAAAAGACTGCTTCTTACAGTAATCTATGACATGCGGTGTCTGTAAAAAAGTAAAGCATTCTGAAATACGCAACTCTCAGACCTTGTTTAAGTAGTTAATTTGGGTAACCACACAAGTGATTACAATCATAGTGAAAGCCCAAGTTTGTGGATATATTAACTGATTCATTCCTGAAAACGTCAACTTTAAGGCAATACCAAGAGCTTGAACACTCATGACCTGTCAAAGGATGCATAATTGCTGACAATTAAAAATGTAAAACATGAAGACAAATCGAAAATAATAAAAAAGGGTGTCATCTCAAATTTACATACAGATAAAGAACCAACAAGAGAGCAAACACCAATGTAGACCATGATATGTGTCTGACCATACCGAGGGATAAAATGGTATATAAGTATGAAAACTGTGATCATTACTATAGCTGTATAGAAAAGGAAAGCTGCAGAAAATAGAAAATGTAATTAAATGTCAGAGTTAAGAACAATGCAATCAGACAATTTTAAAGATAATGAGAGCAAATAATATTATAAGAATGAAAATAAAAAATCAATGACTGCAAACTCCAAACTGATTTCCCTTAAATAACATAAAAACTTCCAAAAACCTGGTTCAGTAGCAAGATCCCATACTTCTGCAACAGATTCAATCTCACGCTCTTGAGGTGCATGCAGAACAATCGTTGTTGACCCCACAACACAGAGGACACAACCAAGAATACCAAAAATATGTAACCTTTCCCGTAAAATAATATGTGCAAGCACTGCACTGCAAGATACAAGTTGTTCTTCAAGTATTTTGACTTAAGAACAAGAGTACTATCATAAATAATACTTGACTTGTACCTGATAATTATGCTAAGCGCACCAAGAGGAGTAACCAAAATGGCAGGAGCAAATGCATAGGCTGCAAAGTTTGCAACTTCCCCCCCAATCACTGTTAAAACAACACAAACCAACAAACATCATTTAGTAAAATCCAAAATTGAATCAACTTGGTTCTGGTTTCTGGTTTGTTGCATGCAAAGAAAGTATGCAGAAAAATATAGAAGTGTCGTCAAACGGGATATTAACCTCTTTACAAGGCATACTTTAACCATTTTCTGTAAAAAAGGATATAAATCCATAAATAATTTCACGTAAAGTTAATGAGCAGAACACCAACAATCTCAGCTGAAACTAAATAGTAATTCATTTATATGTCCATTTCGGGAACTTTAGGCAATCTTTATTAGAAAGAACAAATCAGCCTTACTTGTTATCATGCCTGCCCACCAAAGTGGCTCATATAAGTAAGAATAACCTCCAGCTCCTGCAATAAAACCCAAACATACTCATATGCTCAAAATGTTATTTTGAAATTAAAGAATTATTATAGTCCAAGTGATAATTGAAACTAATAAAAACATGTACTAAAATTTTTCAATAACAGCATATAGGAAAACATTTAGAAACAAAACGGTTTCTGTGCATAAAAATTCAACTCTATCTCTCTGCAATCTTAAAAAAAGCAACAAATATTATCTCCAGATAAAAAAATTTTCCCATTTCCAGCCAATCCTAAGAAAACAACCCAGCCTCCCATCCGATCCAATCTTTTTTTCTGTAAATAATCTACTGTACCTGCTTCTCTACAGTGTCATTCACTTGATGGCACTAAAACCCATATATTTTCTTGTAAATAATTATAAACACTTCATCAATCAGTATCAAGACTTTCTAACAATCTCTCCTGTAAAACAAGTCCACAATACAAATTCATTAAAAAATCACAAAAAAATAGAACAAAAAGTTTCATTTTTGTGCCCTAATTTCTTCAGCATCACTCAGGATTATATTATCCTAGATTCCATAGCGCAGCATCTAATTGTCAACCAGACATGCCCAAAGTTGCATGAATAAGAAAACAGACAATTTTTTTCTTAGATATCCATATAAAACCATTTAAAAAGTGCAATTAAAAATTAGAAAATTTTAAAAGAATTTTATCATGAAAAAGAAAAGAAAAGGAATGAAAGAACAAAAAAACACTGAGAAACATTACAATGGAAAGAGTATTCTTCAAATCATGATAAAACAGCATAATTTCAATACAAACCTTGTCAATTGCATAGATATTTGAGGGGAAAAAAAGTCTTCATGAATTCAATTACATACCCACTCATCAACATTTGATAAACACCATGTATAGCATAACAAAAAATGAACCATTTGCAAAGAAATTCAGAAAGAGACAAACCCCTAATCATTGTTGATAATTGAAGCACATAACTATACCTCAAAATGCACCATTTACATATAAATTAAACCAAATATAAACCCCCAATTGTTCCTGATAACAAGAACACCAACATAAGTCCACAAAAATCTCCACAAAAACATAAAGCAAAAAATTTCCAATATACAAACTCAAGAACCACAAAAATAAAAAAAAATAGAACGAAATCAAAGAAATTAAGCACCTGCCCGAACACCAGAGGCACCAGCCTTCTTCAAACCCTTCTTCTTGACAATGAAGCTAGCGCCAATGAAAAGGCTGGAGGAGAGGGCGAGCACCAGCCCCTTCACGTTGTCCTCCGACAGCCCATCCGTCCAGCTCCCTCCGTCGCCGAACCCAGCTGCCATCACTGAACTCTCTGAGCCCTAGAGATCGTATCACAAGATTCCCGCAGTCCACTCCGAAGCATCAGCCATGGGCGGCCTTCCGGCCACCTCTTGATCGGAGATCCGGCGCCAATAGTGGGAGATCTAGCGCCAGTGAAGAGCCTCGGTGCCTCGGTGGTTGATTAGAGAGAGAGAGAGAGAGAATACAAAAGGAGATTTAATGCCACGTAGGATTATCTAGGTGGCAATCAGTTGCCAGCTGGATGACACGTAGGTAATGGTAAAGTAGATTTTTTTTTTTTGGGTTTTTTGCCTTATTTGTCCTTGTGAGAAAGCTCAAAAAAATTTTCAGAAATTATTTTATTGATTTTATTGAGATAAATATTTAAAGAAAATCACTATAATATATATATATATATGAGTTCGCACCTACAAACATTTATAGAAGAATTACGGATGTTTGTGTTTCAATCATTGAATTTTCAATGTAATAGCTATAAAACATCCTCTTTGTGAAATAGTGGATGTGCACGGTCCTCAAACACGATAGTGTGTACAATGTAATAAATAATATAAACTTGGATGAATAATATTAAATAATTTCAATTACCAATTCTCTATGCAAGTACATAATTTTACTATTTATATTACTGTCTTTGCACCGATTTATGTTTGTATCTTTCTATCTCTATTTTTTCCTTGCCTGTGGGTGGTCTATAAACATCCCCAATTGATGATTTTTATATATATAATTACAATAAATAACATTTTATATTATGATTAAGACTAGTTTGCTTTTTAGGGAATATAAATGAAATTTATTTTTTGTGTTATTTCTTTTTAATTATTGCCTTTATGTCTCAGACCAATTCCATTTTGAAGAGCAAATGTGTACACTAAACTCTTCTGATATTTTTTTTTTTTTAAAATAATAAAATTAAAAAAAGTTTATCCCTTCTTTATTTCTGTCAAATGAATGTCAAACTTTATTATTTCATGTAATCCTAAATTTTTCTTAAATTTTTTTTAATTAGTTTCAGATGAACTTTCAAAACCTAAATTAACACTACTACTCTATACTTTAAATATATTATTATAAAATAATTTTTTAAATTATCATTTTGCTTTTGGCCCAATACATCTGGCCATAAATTAATAAAAAATAAAAATTGCACCAATTTACACCAACCCCGTTAGTTTAGTGGTGGAATCTTGGATCATGCAACCAAGTAGTTTCTACCTTCAATCTTTGTATATACACCAAAAACCATTTGCTAGAAGTCTATCCCTTAATGACTTTCTACTGACTCACTTTAGGAAAAGATCTACTTCTTTATAGAGTTTTCCATACCTTCCCTGATTGATTTAAAACACTGATGCATCAAAAACCTAAAAAATATAATAATTACACAAAAATTTAAATTATATAAAATTATAAAAATAAAGTTTTATTTAGGACGGAAAGAATCTAACCATCTCTTAATATAGAAGAATCACATTAGATTCTTGATGTCTCACAAATGACCTCTTGGTCTATTGGTAATGGAACTATTGTGTAAGGTGTTCATATACTACAAAATGATGTATGTTTAAATTTCAGCTCACATAAGATGAGAGAGTATAGTGTATTGATATAGTAACTTTACATTGGTGCATGGTTTGGACACTTAGCTTATCAACATTTGGTTAAAAAAAAATAATTATTGAGGCTCAATGGGTTGACCACTTTTATAAATAAATAAAAATTTAAAAAGGTTTTCAAGTGAACCTTCCCTAGTAATTCCCTCAATAATTGAGACTAACATGGCATAGAGAGAATAGTTTTGTGGTCCACCTTCTTTTTTTGCACATCTGCCCCATTCTTTTCATTTACTTGTCAAGTCATAAATGCCCATAATATTTCTTCATCACTAACATAATCTACATTTAATTAAAAATTTGATCAAATTCATTATTATTATTATTGTTGTTGGTTATTATTATTATCATAAATTTTAAAGAGTAGTTTTATGACTTTCACCTATCATAAATCGGGACATTTCACCCAAATTAAAGTTTTGAAATTACCTTATACTCCATCTTTTAGTATTACAGCATCATAACTTTCGGTGAAAATTGTACTCAATCAACAAAAAATTACACCATACATCAAACTTTAGAATTTAATTATTCTTGAGAAGGACTTTAATCTTATTTAACCCTAGCTACCTAATAAAATTTAATATTATTGCCCAATTAGTATATTTTGTACTTAATTAATTAGATTAAGATAATAAGATGATTAATGCGAGTGGGTGCCTAGTCATATTGCATGGTGCTCAACCTAATTAAGCATTTGGTAGGTGTCAGATATCACATAAAGTTAAACTGTTTCTATTATTGAATAGTTGTGATATGCTTTATCTCTATTATTATTAATAATTATTATTTTATAAAAATTGCTTGCATATACTATGGAATTGGATAATCGACTTTCCTCATTTTAATTTAAGTGTAGTTTATTCACTTTTTAACAAATATATATATAATTGATAATGTACTTTCATAAAAATCATATTTGCGTATATACATTATAAAACATTTTTATTTATTAGTATATATATAAAGCATCACATGTTCATAGATTAGAAATATATGAACGTTGATACAGGTCATTGGATTTCAAAAATTAGGATACACAGTATTTTGATCTAAATCGTTCAATCAATTTCAGCACAGATTTTTGAACAAATCGTTAAATCATATTTCTACTAGACCTATAGGAACACAAACAAATAAAATTAAAAACCAAATTAAACCTAATCAACCATTTAACTAGTCTGTGGTATCTGAACAAATCTGAACCATTAAACCATGTTCTTTACTAGACCTATAGGAACCCCAAACAAAAAAAACTAAAAACCAAATTAAACCTAAGCAACCTTTTAATCCGTCTGTGATGCTTATTGTGCCCGACTACGGAAGTTCTACGAACGTCCACAATTGATGTTTCTTCATATATATATATATATATCAAATAAAATAAGAAAAGGAGAAAGAGAGGTAAAATTTATTTAATCTTTATAATTCTTTAGTTGACTTTAACTCCAAAGCAAATATATATATATATACTTACTCTTAAAGTTATCCCCTAAATATCTCCCCTTCTAAGTTGTTTTGTGTGAGCCCATTTGGCCATCCAGTATTGGTTGGATGATTTGCCTTTTTAATAAGCTTGCTAATAAAACCATAACAATACAATCTCCTTGATACCCCTGTTGACCCACTTTAACATCTTTCCCAATTGCCCATGGTTAGTAAACAGGCCAATGAACAGGTGACAACGATAACATTTTAGCCATACCCGCGAGTGAGCATACCAGCCCATTATTTCGTGTTAAGTTGTCCTAACGGATCATTTTAGGGTTTAAAATGAAAACCACAACAACTCATCAAAATCATCCGTTCAATCGCGACCGTCCACTTCCCACGGCCATGATTGGGTTGCTGTAGTGTTCGACATATATTTTCCTACTCCTGCGACTTAATGTACCACCACTTCGAGAGCCCTTTAGATGTTTTTTTACCTGCCCTAATCCTAGCCACCAATGCCGCTGCCGCCTCCGCCCCCTACATCCTCAAGCGTGCCGCCGATCCCGTCCGTCCGCCACCTACCCCGCTGCTTGCCGCCTAGCTGTTGTTTCCCTTTGCCCTCTATGTTTTAAGCCGTCTTCCTTCCTCTATTTTTTTATTCTTTTTTGTTTAACCCTAACCCTAGCTTCCAATGCCGAATCCAGGGTCTTCAGATCCTCCGCGCACCGTCAAACAAACACTTCCCGCCCTTCGTTCCTTCCCAATCCTTCGATCACCGGATCTTCCTCAACCCCTGCGAAAAACCTCCTATCGCCTCCGATAAGGACGTGATCTCCATTGCAGGAGTCTCATGCCCGAGACCCACTGCCTGCTCATTAAATGGCGATGTGAGGTTCTCTGTCCTTTATCTTTGTTTAGTGTCATCTGGATCATAGGATTGTGTTAATAAATTTGTTGCTTATTTCTGGAAGATTTTCATACACTATGCTTATCAGAATCCTTTTGCCCTCTTTTATGTGTTTCTTGATTTTTGGCCTTTTTTTTTGTTTGTGTTATGTTTTTGTTTGTTTGATTTCATGTTCAATGATGAATTGAAGGGATTATGAATAAATTGGGAATACTGATCTGGATTTTCCCTGCTAACTGAACTAACTCGGTATCCAAGTGAATGGTTTCCATGTTTATGATCCAAATTCTGTGTTTTGAATTTGTTATTTTCCCCTTTATCTTAATGGATTTCACATAAAAGACCTTTTTGTTGTACATAACTGGAAAGAAATGAAAAAAAAAAATTACAGCAACATCAATCCTCACAAATAAATAAATAAAATAAAGTTTTTAGGAAAAAAACATATCCTAAATGTAACATATGATGTGGTTGGTTTTTATTTCTTTTTATTTATTGTACTTATTTATTAAAAATACTCCAATTAAACTAAGATGCAGCTTTACAAAGATTAATGCAAAGCATGTGATGTGTGTTCATATGAATCATATATCCCTTTAAAAGCTGACAGGCAACTATAAATAGTGTTTACTTCTCTCTGCCTGAAACTCTAGTACAACATATACATGATATAACATTATATTCCAATTCCATTGAAATGCACGCTTGATCAATTAATGCATAATTTATCATAATAGTTCGCAATTATGTTAGTGTATGGTGTATAGCTTAAGTTTAAAGTAGCCCATTTCCTGCTTTCACAATATAATGGCTTATCTTTGCTTTCAGTGATCCCTCCTAATGCTTTGGGTTCTTCTATCGATTGTCGTTATGACAGTTTTCTAGGTAAGCTGGCATTTCTATCATATACTAGATGTGATATTCTGAGTTTTGGTTATTTCTAGCTATACTAAGCAATTAAGTATATGTCCATTGAAGATTGAATGTGTTTTTGTAAGGTTGCTAACAAAGAACTTTATTAATTTGCTCCAACAAGCTGAGGATGGAACACTTGATTTAAACAAAGCAGCGGTTGTTTTGGATGTATGATTTTATTGAGGAAACAATAATAGCAGTGTATTGGTTTGCAATCTTGCTCTTACAGCTACTGTGTATTTTTACCTTATTTGTTTTCCGCCATGTATTATTTTACGCCTTCATTCACCCCATGTTTAAATTTATATATATGACAGTTTACTTGGAGCAACCAATACAAAATGGTGTTGAGCTCAATTTTGCAGATAAACAGAGCGCCAAGAACATCAACGAGATAAAACACTACTAAAACAATATATACATATATACATATTAAAACCATATATGAGCTTATTTATTTTATTTGTGTTTACATGTCATGGACTAGACACATCGGGAGGATAATACGCAGGGAATTAAATTGCAAATTACTATGTTGTGCAAGAGATGGCTCAAAATTAATGAAGCAGATTGAAATCTATCAGGTAAAAAAAAAGTATTTTCCTATGCACTGTTTTAGCTTCTTAGGTTGTTTATTTTCCTTTTAAAAAAAAAAAAATGTACTACTTCATGACCCTCCCCCCTCTTCCCTTTTTTTATAGATTGTGGTATTGTATATCAGCCTAGGTGAGGCTGAATGGCAAGAACCCCTTGTGCATTTTGTATATAATAAAATGCATTATGATTTGCTTAAGATACGAATAAATTAGTTGACGAGATGAATGTCTTTATCTGTTCTATATATTGTTTATCGTGCTTATATGCGTTCAGATGCAATGATACACTCATAAGACTCCCAACGACCTCTATATTGGGTTGTGATATGTAGGCCAGAAATCCTATATACATATATATATACATATATATATATATATATATATATATATATTTTTTTTAAATTGTTTGTCTTTTGTTTTCTTCCCATAAGTGGTCTTTTTTACCTTATGAATATCACCCTCATTTGGCAGTTTGTTTGTTTCTTTTAATTTTAATTTATATCTCTTTGTGAAGTATGAAGTTGAATGATATGAACAAGGTCGAATCAATACGTTAGCAGGATACACTTTTTATAGGAAACCGTATCTTTGAAAATCCAAATCTTTGATTATATTTTATATATATTTTTAAATTATTTTATATGATTTGTTTGCTTCCCATAAGCGATCTGTTTTAGCTTATGACTATCATCCCTCATTTGGAGTGAGTTTGTTTTTTTTTTATTTATTTCTCTCTGATAATTATGAAGTTGGTATGAACTGGATAGTATCTACACGTTAGCATTGTACTCTTTTTATAGGAAATCATATCTTTGAAAATCCAAATCTTTGTTTAGATTTGGATTGGATTCCGATTACATGCAAGTTTAATGGCACAAACTGAATAGAGCCGACACATTAGTAGCCCAGTACATTTTAGATAGGAATCAGTCAGTTATCTTTGAAAACCCATTCATTTTTATCTATGCCATTGAATTGATAGTAAATGCAATCGTGATGTTAATTAATTTTACATGGTCCCACTGTTGGATGGAATCGGCACAATTGTTGACATGTGAATAATCTGTTGCAAGTGTGATACGAAAATCTTATTCTGACATTGTATTGAAATCGCTTTGACTTCTCATGTACATGTACATTAAATAAAATAAACCCCCATTACCATCCATTGGTTATAAAACCATGTCACTGCATTGTAACAAAGTTAACTTTCACATTTGGCCCACACATTTTACACATTGTTTGAAGGTTGACTGACTGAGGCTATCCAAGATTATGTAAATCTTATAGTTATGATCTTTTTTTATTTGTTAATTTTAATAACTAACATCCTCCATATTTATTTTATGATAATTTTTTATTTTATGATAATTTTAAAAAACCAGTTGACTACTTAGGATCATATTAACACTTTATGATGTTTAATTCCACGCTGATTTGAAATTTTTTTTATTACAACTTGGTGATGTTTAACCAAAAAAAAATCGCATGTTGAAACAACCTGGTAGATTATTATTGTTAATATCATATGTTTCCAAAAAATATTTTCCCTACTAAAATTTGATGACAAACGTTTAATTATTATTATTATTATGCAGGCGGGAGAGATATATTTTTCCCCACATAAAATATTTTTTTAAGAGACCCACGTTATTTTTTTTTTATAGAAATTAATATGATGCAATATAATACATTGGTTAGAGAGGTTTGATAAAAAAAACAAAACAAAACAAAATGGATGAGATATATTTTTGATATGATTGGAACAACCAAAAACCCTTCTAAATAAGATAATGGTTATGGAGATATGGTGGTAAAAAACCTTTTGTTTAAAAAATATTATAATGTTATTTGTTGCACAATCCAAGTTCATTAAAATAACTATTTTAAATTCTTGCACAATTTAACATTGGTTTGTTGGATTGTTTGTACATGTGTTAGGCTTACAAGGTTTTTTAATATTAATATTTGTGTGAATTCGTAATGAAACCCAAATAGTGATTTTTCAGTGAAAATACATCCTCCAAAAATAATAATAATATTTAGCTTTGCCATTGCATATGGGAAAAACCCCATTTCCAATCCCATTATTATCAAAATCAATGCAAAAATTATTTATAAACACTAAAAAAAAAGAACTTTGTTAAAGTAGATTTTACTCCTTTGAAACGAATTTGTCTGATATGAACTTAGCCCATAAAAGCGTATTATACCCACTAAATAAGGCATAAAGTTAAGCCTATGTAAAAATTATCTCTCCCTTATGTGTTTTAAAGCTAAATTTATTAACTGAAACTTTTACCTGTTTTTAACATCCATAGCATTATGAGAGTTTTTTCTTTCACTAATAATATATTGTTCACTTTGTTATCTATATAGTATTATATATAACATTGAATTGTCCTCAATTACCTAAAAACAAAAATAAAATCCTAATAAATCATTAGATTTGTCTTTTATTATTATTTAAGGGTTAATATATTTTAATAATAATTTATGGTTTTTTCTTAATTAGTAATATAAAATAGCTTTTTGCTTTGCAAAATTGATTTTTCCTTGAATCATTTGTAAATTTAAAAAAATACTCATATAAGTATATATATTTTTTTAAATGTTTAGGAGGTTATGGAACTCTTGAAGAGCTTTTTGAAGTGATTAGTTGAGCACAATTAGGCATACATAACAAACCAGTAATTTGATCTCAATGCTCTATATACACACATGAAATTATAAAAAGAAGATAAATAACTTACGCTTTGTTCCAGATTGGTTTATTGAATGTTGACGGATACTATAACTCGTTGCTTTTATTCATCGACAAAGTTCTACAGGAAGTGTTCATCAACCCAGCTGCACGACAGATCATCATCTCTTCTCCAAATGCAAAGGAACTAATTGAGAAACTCGAAGTAATAATTATAAAATTTTAAATACTATTTACAAAATATTCCATTTCAATCATTCTTATTGATTAATTGAAATTATGATTACAAGAATATTTCCCACAACATGAACAAGTTTCAACAAAACTAAATTGGAAGCATAACGACCCTGCATAATACCATCTCAAGGACAACATTACTCTTAAATAACAAACAAATCTAGATAAATTAGATTTAGTTCATTACATGTAATACTTATATTCTCTATGTTTGGCAAAACTATTAATATTTACAGCACC
Organism: Dioscorea cayenensis subsp. rotundata; assembly: GCF_009730915.1. Classification (NCBI taxonomy): domain Eukaryota; kingdom Viridiplantae; phylum Streptophyta; class Magnoliopsida; order Dioscoreales; family Dioscoreaceae; genus Dioscorea; species Dioscorea cayenensis. The sequence continues at coordinate 16,358,898 of NC_052484.1, forward strand.
TATCAATTCATCTAAAAGAAAGACAATGCAGAAAATGTTAATCTATATGTATTCTATCAAAATAAATAAAACTACTATATATTGTATATATATATATATATATATATGAATTACAAAATTTAATTTCCTAAATAAAATAACTAGACCATTACATGAAATATATATTTAAAAAAATTAATTTTTCTATAGAAAATAAGTAAACCACAAATCTATCTTTTCCTAAAGAAATACTTAGATAATATATTCCAATAATATATTTCACAATCCTTTATATCTTACAAATATACTTCTCATACTGAAAATGATTTTAAAAAATTACATTAACAATGGTTTTTTTCTCAAAATTGATACTATCTTTGCAATATTTAGTTTTGAATATATTCAATAAGCAGTGTTAGCGCGGGTCTTTAATCTAGTATATATAAAAGCAAATAAAATAATTTACAAAAATATATAAACAAATATGATTTATAAACATATATAAGCAAGGTAGCACAAAAACCATTTGTATTTTTAAAAATTATATTTGAAAATTCAAAATAATTCTTAAAATACAAAAACATTCCCTAATATTATTATAATTATTATTTTGAAATTCTCTTATATTAACCATTTTACCCTAAACCCACCAAACAAAGCTAGGCAAACTTAGGACACCCACAACCACAACCACAAGCACTAGAAAAATATGAAAACAACCAACCATATGAATTGAATAAATGAACCTCTCACTGTCTAATGACTCACATTCCTCTCCGTTCAATCCGGCGCTAGATAGGATGCCCCAACCAACATGAAAGACAAGTCACATACCAGCAAATTCTATATACTTCACCCTCTCACCCTAAAATTCCTTGATTCATTCCTTATATACACACACATATTATACTAATACCATATATAGAGATATCATATATCCACATGCCTGAAGACTTCACCTTTCCGGCCACCATTCATCATCTACCCTTCACCGACTCTCCGACGTGGTTCTCGCCGCCACCTAACATCATCAACACTCGCAAACAAGCTCACCGGAAAACCTTCTCCGGTGGATGGACACCGGAAACATTGAAAAAAGACTTGAGAGTAGCTTCTTCGCCAAAAAGCAATGACAGAGGTGATCATCGATATCTTTATGAAGAGAGAATGGACATGCTATGGGAGGACTTCAATGAGGAGTTGCAGTGCAATGCTGTTAATATTCCTTGTGAATTAAGAAGAAGAGATGTTGACTCTTCGGTGGTGGAGCTCCGGCCAGACCAGGCTCTTCGCAGGAGACGACCAAACTTGTTGTTGATGTTGAAGGTGTTGAGGAAGCTGTTCTTGATTCAGAGGACTCAAACTAGAAGGAGAGTGGTGGTACATAGAGAAGCAACTTAATTAAATAGGCCATGCATGCATGCATGGCTTGTGTTTGGGTTTGAAGTATTTGGCAAAGGAGGAGATTATTATCATTAGCTTGAAAGGTATTCATATTTTGTAAATTTTATAGATGAATTTATACATCTTAATTTGATAATTAAGTTATAGGTGTTTGAATCTTCTTCTATTGTTGTCTGTAACACAATTATTCTGATAAAAATTTTATCATATAAAGAATTAGTATGGCATCTATTGTTGTTTATTCTTGCTTGATTTGTGATCTATATTTTTTGAAAAAAAAAATACTATATGTATGAATTGATGAATTTATTCTTATAAAAACATATTCCCTAGAAATTCTATTTTGTTGATTACTGGGCATGCCAAATGAATAGATAATTGAATGGAAGAATTAAGGTAGCACAACATTGGAATATAATTGAAAGAGATGGTCTTGTGCTTGAATATTCTTGGTCATTAATAAGTTCATCTAAAGAAAATGAAATGATTAGATACAACACCTAATATATAATGATTGAAAAATTCTTGATGCCTACCCCTCACCCCACACACTACAAAACCAAATAACTAAAGCATATTCATCAATATTGAAATAAATATGAAGCAGCTTGATCTTTTACTTGTAATTGTATAAGAAATTAAAGTTTTTAGTCAAAAAGAAAAAGAAATTAAAGTTTCAATTTTGATTTATTTCAGGTGAGCATGCATGCATAATTAATAAAGATTTTGTGATGATAATTGTGTTCATGTGATGGATTTTTGTTTTGAGGAGTTTTGTGATTTACGTTTGGAGTTATATATGGATTTGCAAGTATATTAAAAATATAGGAACACAAGAGATTAAATTACGTAATTCTGTGGTATAAACCTTCTAAATTAATTTAATCTAAATCATGTACATTTCATTAATTCTAATTGCTTCACTGGTTGTCATATGAATGAAATTGGTGTGCTACTACTTTTTGTGATCATAAGACTAGGTAATATAATCAATTTTCATTGAGCATATGTTTAATCAATAAGGAAATAAATACAAGCCATGAGTACATGATTGGTTAGTATTTAATCAATTTTCATTGACATATGTTTAATCAATAAGGAAATAACTAGATACATTGGTTAGTATTTTGAAAGAGTCCTAATCTCTAAATCGTGGGATGATTGTTAGAAATTAGGGGAGTACAACATCTAAACATGTATTAATTACACAGTTCATAGCCCGGAAAACGAGTACACTTATATCCAACCATAGTAAACTAACAAAGAACGTTGAGAAATTAGAATCAATATGCTTAAAAATGTTGGGGGAGAATGCAGGAGGAAAACAACCACAATCAAGAAAATTGGTGTCTTTTTTTTTTTAAAGCATTGTAGCACTAGCTGCATATGATGCTATGTATGTGCTAAAATCGGAAATTTCTTAGGAACTCCAATCTTCTTCTCTTTATGTACAAAAACAAGATCTTACACAAATACTATCAAAAGTCAATCAAATCACAAATACAAAATATCATGTACGTGAAAACCACAAGAACCTAAGGCCACTTGAAATCTTTCCACTATGTTAACAATGGGCTTGCAAAAAGTTATCTCTAAATACAACTAAAGATTCACAACCATAAAAATATAAACATAGAAAAAAATGCTCTCAACAACACATACATCATCAACACAAGGATCGGTAACAAATGCCATCAAAAGAGATAAAAAAAGAAGATCAAACGTGGTAGATTAGGAAATTTACTAGCAAGATTTTACGACCCAAACTATGGGGGAAATCCAGCACTATTTTGTCATCTAATCATCTTATTATATATGATTCAAGCTTTAAACCTTCTTACGCTCCTTCATTTTCTTGGTTTTTTTCCTTGTATGTCTCTAATTCTTTGATAATGGGTTGACATAGTATTTTTTTTTTTCTTAAATTATGTGGGTATGACACCCACATTTATTTATGGATCTACTTAAACGGGGCCAGCCCAACAAAGAAATCACCGCCGTATTTTCAATTTATACTGTTATAACTAGATATTTGATTACAAATCTATATTAATATCATAACTAAGTTAACTTAAATAGGATTTAAACTAACAATGATTTCATCAATTCTTGTTGGTTGTCTAATTGCAGTGTGGATGCAATTTGTGTACATCTCCCACTTGTGAGAATTTTTCTGTGTCAACATTTTTGAGTAAGGTTCTGTGTCAACAGTTCCCACTTACATGCAACTATCACATCCCAATCAATATTTAAATTAATTACATCCCTTCTCATATGTTATCGTTTCTCTTTTTTTTTTATATAAAATAGATAAATTATCAAAAATATATTAATTAAAAAATATAAAAATAAGTGTAAGAAATAAATACAAAATTAACACCCACTATAATTATAGTAGTAACAAGGTGATCTAACAAAGTAAAGATGAGGAAAAATCAAAGAACAAATGGAGAAATTTTTTTAAAAGATTTATAAACTTTCGTAATTGGTGTAACTCTGTTTATGTCTATTTTTTTGACAATTTTTTAAATAAAAAATATTAATCACCTATTTATAAAAATAAATAAATAATATTAATAAAAATTAATTAAAAAAATCAGAGAACAAGCTAATGGGTGAAGAGGAGAATCTATGCGAGACAACAAAGCTTTCAGGACATATCATCTGGCAGGGATCATATATCCATTATCATTCTACTGGTTATGACACACATAGTTGGTGAGGGGCTGGCACCCACACAATACTTGTATTTTTCAAATTGAAATTAAAATTTTTTTTTCAATGGTAATCCATATGCAGTGACCAATTATATCAATATATAATATTTTATTATATTTTTTTAAAATTGAGATAAACTATTATTATTCGATTAAAGGTTAAAAGATATGATTGAGAGATCGAAAATGAAAATGGTACAGCATCCATAACACAAGTCAAAAACAGTGCAATCTTTTAAACCTTTTAAAATAGAATCAGTTCATCATATTTTAATTGATAAAAGTATTGTATTAAGTTATATCAGCTTTAACTGATGAACCAAGTTTCATAGTAGTACATTTTATTCATATATATATATATATATATATATATGGGGTTACATCTCCTAGGGACGTCCCCAGAATCCATATCTGGGGATGTCCCTAGGGACCGTTGGATCAAATGATCCAACGGTTCCCAGAAAAACCCATTACAATAACACATTCCCTAGGGACTGATCCATTTCCTCCACCAGCGCTCACCCATCAACGACACTGCCTCATCGTCGTCTCCCTCTCCTCCACCCAGCCGCCCTACGAGGTCGATCCATTTCCTCCACCACGCCCACCCATCAACGACGCCTCCATCGCTCTCCACCACCGTCGGTACCGCCTTCTCCACCGACACTGCCTCCCCGTCGTCTCCATCTCCTCCACCAGCGCCCACCCATCAACGACGCCTACCATCATCTCCACCAACGCCTCCACCAGCACCCACCCATCAACGACGCCTCCCATTGTCTCCACCACCGCCTCTCGTCTTCTCCACCAACGCTGCCTCCCCGTCGTCTCCATCAACGCCAACGCCTTCTCCGGTGTCAAGGTTTAGATCCATCTCTCTATAGATCAACCGATTTCAGTTTGTTGTTCTTCTTTCTCGAAGCACTGATTTGGGAGAAATTATGTTAATTTTGAGATCATTTGAATATTTGATTCGGTGTTTTAAATTTAAGTTTCATCGATTGTCCTAGATTTCCGAGTTTGATTTAGTCCATTAATTTCTAGGGTTCCAAAATTTCACCGAAAGATTTAAAATTTAATCTTTTCCTTTATTTAGATATGTATCTATAATTTCTTACCTGATCTTAGAATTTTGGTTTGTTGAAATTGTGAAAAGTGGCTGATTAGTGTGTATGAGAGTTTAATTTTTTGTTTGCATGAGAATTTTACTAATGTCTCAAAAATGATGGTTCCGTGCAAGATTATCGACTAACATTCTAAAAGCCATATTTATGCAAAATATAATCTTTAATTTATTACTTGGATCTCCCTTTTTTTGTAATATTGATTGGGTGATATACAATGAATTTTTCAAGAAGCTCAAGTTGATCTCTATCTCGATTTCCCATTTATTTCAATTATAAGCTTTTAATATATTCTAATTAGTTGTAGTTTTTCCTAATAGGATATCATGGCCGATACCACTGATGGGATAGATTTGAATGAGCTCGGGTTAAATGGAGAACGTGGTGGTCTAACACAAGAGAATGATAGCCAACAACTTGAAAATGAATATGATTTGGTAACACAAGATGTTCAAGAATTGGCAATGAGTCCAAAGTCTCAAGATGGACAAGAATTAGCAAAAAACCCATTTGTTGGTATGGAGTTTGAGGATGAGGAGGAAGCATTTCGATATTACTTGGATTATGCAAAGTCCAGAGGTTTTGGGGTAAGAAAGGGTCACGTGTATCGTTCATCTCGTTCTCAATTAATTACATGTCGACACTTTGTTTGTGATAAAGAAGGAGCCAAGTTGGTAGACAAAAGGCAACTGGGAAAAATTGTTCAAAGGCGTAGAGATAATGATGTTTATGGGTCACACGTTAGTATTCTTGATCCAAAACCTGTCAAGAGCAAAGGGCGGCCAAGAGTAAATACAAGGATTAAATCCGGAATCGACCTTCAATTATCAGCCAAGAGGAAAAGGACTTGTAGTAGATGTGGGGAAAAGGGTCATTACATGACCACATGCACATCTGAAAAGGGTTATTTGTGAACGCATGGTTATTTGTTATGGTGTTTTTAGTTTACTTCTATTAATGGATGTTGAATTTGTACCCTTTTAATATGAAAATTTTCTTTTGTGTTTGGATCTATATATTTATCTGCGTCTTTAATTGATGTGCATTAGGAGATTTATTTGCTCTATTGAATTTATTTTTCATTCTATCTTATGGATTTTCATATGCATTGTATCATATAGAGTAGCAGATTGGTTGCTTGAATTGGCCTCACAATGTTTGTAACAACTTCTATACTGATGAAGCATTGTCTCTTTTTTCCGGTTTCTGTGTACAAATTTCTTGCTAAGCATATCTCTTTTGTGCTCTTTAGGTACTGTTATGGGCTCGGGGTCAGCTTCGGTGCTGCTGCGGTAAGTTATTCTTTTCTTCAACATTCTTTCTTATTTTCACTTCATTCAATAGTTCACATTTTGATGGTTTTACTCATCTAAGCAAAACTTTGCTCAGTTCTATTTGTTTTACCCTGCTGGTGATTTCTCAAAATTTTTATGTTCTAGTTACAAGCATTCCAATTTTTCAATCTTTTGTCATCAGACATAAAACTAAGTTATGTTGACACCCAATTAGTTTATCTTGGTATTCCTAATGTGATATACATTAAAAATAATTAAGTTTGAGCATCATGTTCTTCTCTCAAATGTTTCTCATGTAAATCTATTGACATTTAAATTTTGTCTTCACTGTCAATGGCATGCTTGTTTTAAAAGCTCTTCAGTTCAAACTCGTTTGGATAAATGTTAGTCCAACTTTGGTCAAAAGTTGATTTGTAAGTTTCTTCTTTTTGACTCTTTTATCTTTGAGAATGTTTACTGAACCCCATGCCCAATGATATGTTTCTTTTAATTCTTAATTGGTTTTAAATATTAGGCTTCTGAACAAATTTTCGATCCAGTGTTGCAATGGAGGTTGTTCACCGATTTTTCTTTTTGCGTGATTGGCTCTGCTTTTAATTTGGATTGATTATTTTTTTGGACTTAATTGTTTGCAGGGCTTGCAATGGATTCAGACTTTTAACTGTGTTCCCCTCTATGACACACTAGGTAAACCATTTAAAGTCTCGGTGTTTTGTTTTAGTTAAAGTGGGAATATTTTTCTGAAAAGCTAGATAAATTGTTTGCCATTGTTTTTAATTATTATAACAGGATCAGAAGCTGTTGATTACAATATATAGATTGTTCAAATCGCTTTTGTTAAATCAAGAATGTAACATCTAATTTCACTAAACAGGTAAATGGCTAGGACAGAAGCTGGCGAAGGCCACCTGGGTTGGTCACGAAAAACTAATTGATTTCAAAGCTGCAAATGGTGATGGCTGATGAATTATATTGATTTTTGAAAAGTAGCCAAAGTTTCGTATTTTTATAGCAACCGTGTACTTTCATGACTATTAATCATAGAAAACCAACAACAAATTCTTCCTTTTACTCAGGATTCTGGCATCTTATTTTTCAATAATCCTTTTGATTATGCAAGATCAATCAATCATGGATCATTAAGATTTTTGATAGCATCTGAAACTTTCATCAAGTTTTTTTATTTGTTAATAAACAGTTAACTATCCCTACTAAATAATCTAACAAGCAGAACATCATGCTTGTTGGCATTCCCCAGTGGATTTTCGACAACGAAACTATGATATATGATACACGATTATGTTATCATCATATAAACAAATTACGTGCGAACGCTTCCATGTAAACCAATGCGTAACCTGTTAATATACACAGGTTGTTGTTCTTGGGAATATTTTTCGCTTGTTTGCTTCTGCCTTATCCCCCCTGAAGGTGATCAAGATAATGGCTACAAACTAAACTACAACTTGCTCGATGCTGTCAATGCAAGCGGGACAATCTTCATATCACACACTATCTGTGTTCTCTGCATTCTTAAACATCTGAATTCAATCATATCTGTTATGAGAAAAACAGTCAGAAATGCTGATCATTGCTACTAATAAACATGTTCTATCAGGCAAATTCATTCTTCGGTTTGCTGTTGGAGCACCGTTGACTGAAGAATCACATGTCAAAGCAGCATGGAAGGTTTTGTAGGACCAGGCCACCATTCTCTTAACTGATCATGTATGTTTTTACAGAAATCTTTCCAGCATTCTTTTCACTAATCAAGGCGGTATCGACATTCATCATTTTATTACTTATTCATGCGTAGTCTGCTGTGAAACATAAATGAAATTGTCTCTGAAGTTTGAGTTGGATTCACTGCAAACCAAGTGGAAAACTTCCATTCAGAGAAGAAAAATAAAATTACCCAATAAGTTTTTGTATTTTATTTCATTCAGGCAACTGCAATCATGTCTTGATTCACAACATCTCATTAATTTATGGCAAAATGCTGTGATTTTAATAGCAAAACCATCTTCACTGCCTCCTTCTTTATCTATATAACTTCCTGAAAACATGTTAGCACAAAAAATTAAACTCTCATACACACTAATCAGCCACTTTTCACAATTTCAACAAACCAAAATTCTAAGATCAGGTAAGAAATCATAGATACATATCTAAATAAAGGAAAAGAAAAAAAAAATTAAATTTTAAATCTTTCGGTGAAATTTTGGAACCCTAGAAATTAATGGACTAAATCAAACTCGGAAATCTAGGACAATCGATGAAACTTAAATTTAAAACACCGAATCAAATATTCAAATGATCTCAAAATTAACATAATTTCTCCCAAATCAGTGCTTCGAGAAAGAAGAACAACAAACTGAAATCGGTTGATCTATGAGAGATGGATCTAAACCCTTGACACCGGAGAAAGGCGTTGGCGTTGATGGAGACAGACGGGGAGGCGGCGTTGGTGGAGAAGACGAGAGGCGGTGGTGGAGACAATGGGAGGCGTCGTTGATGGGTGGGTGCTGGTGGAGGCGTTGGTGGAGATGATGGTAGGCGTCGTTGATGGGTGGGCGCTGGTGGAGGAGATGGAGACGACGGGGAGGCAGTGTCGGTGGAGAAGACGGCCGACGGTGGTGGAGACGATGGAGGCGTCGTTGATGGGTGGGCGCTGGTGGAGGAAATGGATCAGTCTCGTGGGCGCTGGTGGAGGAGAGGGAGACGACGATGAGGCAGTGTCGTTGATGGGTGAGCGCTGGTGGAGGAAATGGATCAGTCCCTAGGGAATGTGTTATTGTAATGGGTTTTTCTGGGAACCGTTGGATCATTTGATCCAACGGTCCCTAGGGACATCCCCAGATATGGATTCTGGGGACGTCCCTAGGAGATGTAACCCCTATATATATATATATACTTACTCTTAAAGTTATCCCCTAAATATCTTCTTTTTCAAATTGAATTGTGAGAGGACATTTGGCCATTATATATTCGTTGGTTTGTTTTCAGTTAAGGGAGTGTTTGTTTAGATGTATTTGAAAGTGCAGTGAGTTTTGAGTTACAGTGTAATTGTAAATCCTGAGATTTAAAAATCAGGAGACTCAAAACCAGTGTTTGGTTTGCTGTATTTGAAAACACTGGATTTCAAAATTTTGTATTTGTTTGGAAGGATTTTTAAATCTGGATTTTGTAAACATGTGTTTGGTTGGATGTATTTCTAGTATAAAAACACCACTGGTGAGATTACCCCATAAAGAATAATCATTAAATTTGATTAATTATAAGATACACAAATAGAAATTATTAACAATAACAAATTTCTCATAAAAGTATTTTTTAATATTTATTGATTTTTTATGTTATCTATCAAAGTTTGGTAACACATTGTTATTAATATTAATAACAATTTTTGTTAAACCCATAGGATAATGATTTTTTTGGTGTTATTAATATAAATAAAAACCATCTTGTCTCATTGTCAAAAACAAATATATATTTATGTATATATACATAAATCACTTCAAAATTTTTAAAAAAAAATTATGATCACCTGATTTACAAGTTATAAGAAAGATGTAAGGATCACAATCAAGAAAAGCAGTTGTAAGGATATGACAATCACGAAACTTATGTCTTTCCTCAATCCTAATTCATCACCAATTCATCATCAGCTAATAAGTAACAAATCGGATTACCATAGAGATACAAGTTGTAAGGAAGATATAAAGATTTCATATTTTTTTGAAACAAATCTTTGCAATCCAAACCAATATGTAAAGCATACAGAAGTCCCAACCACTTCATTTCATAAACATACACTATATATCAAGCTTTATTATCCATTGCCTGAGAGTTTTTTAAAAGCTTCATTTCATAAAACAACACACATAACAACGATCGTAATAAAATACATAAGTCTGATTACATCATCAACAACATCCATGTTTTTCCAACAACAACAATACAAACACTACATAAAGTTTCCCTGCAAGCAAAATGCAAAATCAAGTGGAGCACTCATCATTATCACCATCATCATCATGAGCCATCATCTTGAACAAAAGTGCCTTTGAACATCACCTGAATTAGCAGGAAAATAAAAGCATCTCAGTATGCCACAAAAGGAAAAAGTGCAGACAACCTAAATAGCTCCCCGGAAAAAGTCCCTTTGAACTTGTTCCTCAAAGAAATCCTCGGCCCAATATTTCCTTAGCTCTTCGTCCTTCACTATGAAAGCCATTGCTCGACTGTCATCGGCCATTAACCAGTCATATGCTTTGTTAACCTGCCTGCCGGTATAACCATACATCTTTAGTTTCATGCACTCACCAATAAGCTCCTTAGCAAAATCTTAGTTTCGTGTGGACTTATTAGCTGATTCTCCCCTCATCATCTCTTTCATTGTGCTATTCATTGCGTGTATTGCTTCTACTTCGGCCGGCATCTTTTGTTTACCTTTTGCTTTCTTTGACTGCGTGGAAGATGCTCTTCTGGGTTCTGTACTCTCTGATGCATTATGTGTTGCCGTGGACATGTCAACATTGTAATCGGTCTCCTCGAAGAACATGCCATCAAAATCATCAAGCTACGATGTACGCCAAGATTCGGCGTTATCATCCAATTGCCTACCAATTTCATCCCCAAATTGTACAACACGCCTTCCGATTGCTTGGTCATTGCAGCAAATGATCTCTAGCAAGTCATGGTCCTCAATTGGTTTGTTCAAGTAAGGCTTATCTTGTGGATGAATCTGAAATAAATGAAATCCAAGTTCAAATTTTATTGTATTTTGAAATAAATAAATGTACAATGTAAAAAGAAATAAATCTAAGCTAAGCTTGTACCTTCACATAATTCCTATACTCCGCCTCACCCATGACTATCATTTTTAGGGTATTGTCCCACCCCATTCCACTCAATTCTTTTAATTTTTTAATCCTTGCCCATCTCTTGTGAAGTGTTCACAAATGGTTCGTCGCATTTGCACCAGTGACCAATACCCCGAACTCATTCTTGATTGCAGTGATTGCAGCATGAATTGCTTGGGGTTTGAATCCCTTGTCAACTTTCAAGCCTTGCTCCACTTGAGTAGCCAAGAACCTTATGAAAAACAGACTTTCAGCGGTGGCCCATCTTTTGTTGCCACCTGTTTTCCTTGTTGGAGTTCTCATTAATGAGACCTGGCTGTCTTCATTAACCATCCTACAAAAAGCACATAAGTCTGGGCATTTGGATAGCATAATAATTGAATTTTGTTCATAGAAACACAAGAACGAATTAACAAGTACATCATACACAATCAAATTCGTTTTACAACATGAAAAATAACATAAGGCATGTTTTACATATCACAATTCCGGAATACGGAGAAATATTTATCTATTTGGTTGCCCACATATCACATGTGATACGTTCACGACGTGCCACCCACTCTTATGTCTCCTCCCTTTGTTCCCTAGAAGTACGCTCTGAGGATGGTTGTTGCGGTACCCATTCTTCCTCGGTGGGTATGAAAATGTCTTCGCCGCCACTTATAATGTAATTATGCAATATACATGCGGCCAAAACTAGTTCAGCTTGAGTTTTGAATGGAAAGAAAGGTATTGACATGAATATTTTGAAGCTCCCCTTAAGAGAACAAAAAGCTTGCTCAACGGTTGTACGAGTTGATGAGTGACGCAGATTAAAAAATTCTTTATGATTTGTCAGTGTTCGCGAGCCAAACTCCTTAAGATGGTACCTAACACCCCTGCATGGGGCTATAAAACCCGGTCTAGTTGCGTACTCGGCATCAACTAAGTAATACTTCCCTATTAACATGATAAAAAATAATAGTTAACAACACTATAATTTTTACCATGTTCCAATTTACTAACCAAAATATGGGAAAATTATAAGAAATTTATGCCTTCAGGGACCGATAGACCATTTGGTCTCTCGAGTGCATCACGCAAAACTAGCGCATCATGTGCTGAACCTTCCCATCTAGCGAAGACATACGTAAAACACAAGTTGAAGTCAACAGCAGCAAGCACGTTTTGTATGGGGTACGCTTTTCGCCCACGGAACGTTGCGACTTCAGATGTAGGAACAGAAGCAAGGATGTGGGTCCCATCTAAGGCTCCAATACAATCCTACAATTAATTAAATGAAAACTAAGATTTAAACATGACATTAAATTAGTTGAGCAAACCTACTAGTTAGTACCTTGAAATAAGGATATAGGGTGGGTCTCGAAGATATGTATACAGGAGTTTGTGTACTGGGTGGGAGCACGTACTCATCACGCAATTGACCAATTGCATGGAGAACATAATTGAATTATCTGCTAACAGTCTCACCAGATCTAAGGAAATTATGTGCAATAACACGATTACGCTGATTATGTCCTATAGTGTGTAGGAACATAAGCAGTTGCTCCTCGATGGTGCTATGCAATGTGTCTCTCAGAAGACCTTTTCATTTCATTATCGAGCAAAGATTGAAGAAGGTTGATTTGTTCATACGAACCATGTTAATGCTGGTGGTGTCATTTTCATCTACAAGCCTCGAAAGGTATTGTTCTCTAATTTCCCCCCGACCACGAGTAGGTCTCTACAAAGTCTACGTTGTTTACTATGCAAAATCAACGTGACAGCGAAAACCGCGGCAAGGATTATAATGTGTTCGCATCGACTATGTCGGTTTATGTCATGGCCAGCCATCTATATATTAAAAGATATTAATTCAGTTACAAAAGGATGAACATGATTGGTTGTTGTATATGTATTTTTAATGTTTTTATGTTTTTATGGCAACCGCATATGATGACCATTTATAAACAATACTTTTATTAATAACAATAATTAAATGATATGACAGTGACTTGGCTTAATTGATAGATACTTAAACTATGAAAGCAGGGGCTAAGTGGCACAATCGACATGCATGGAGCGGTGTGTCATGTAGTGTGCCAACCCTACAAACTTCTCTTGTTTTACATTAAACAAATGTTTCTTTGAATGCATCATTAGACAAAATTTTTATATGCTAAATTAACATATATGCTAAATTAACAGTCAACAAATATGATAAATCGACTATCATCTCATTGATGCAGAATTCTCTCATTTTAGCAACGTAACACATATGCTAAATTAACATGATTGAGTATATGGAGATGAATTAATTAACAACAATCACCATGGAAACCAAAGCAATTTGTTTGTTTAACAATCAACAAACCATAATGTATCAACATAATTACCAAAACAAGCAACAAACCAAATGAAAACCAAAGCAAGGATCAACAACATAATTACCAATACAATCAACAAACCAAATGAAATCCAAACCTAATTAACTCTGTCAGGCAGGGATTTTAATGAACTACTTGAGCTTGTAGGCCTCACTGCATCCCTTCCTCCATCTTCCTTTCCATAATGATCAACAAACTACCCTAATTAACAATAAAAAGAATTAAGTAACAATCTGCCCTAAAATAACAATTAGCACACAGGAATCACAAGAGAAGGAATCAAGCTTCACCTTTTCCGTGGATTCTGTGGCTGGAGGGTCGATTTGTTGGCCAGTCCTTCAATGGTTGAAGATCGGCCTAGATCTAAGGACTCTTAGCCTTTCTCTTTTTTGAATCATGGAGAGGAAAGCATGACGAAGAGGAAAACAAGAAAGAATACCAAAAAAAATCACCAAACCGAGAAAAAAAATAAATTCGAAAGAAAAAGGCGAACTTCACCTTTGATGGCTTCGATCCAGTGGTCTCGCCTTTGAGCTCTTCTCCAAGGGCGTGGTGTAATGGCAGTCATGAGCAACGGTCGGCGTTCATTAGTAACCTTCTCCTAGCGTTGGTCAACTGTGACGTAAGCCCTTGCGAGGAAACAAAAATCTAGATTTGGTTTTACGGCCGAATCGGCCGTAAAACCAAATCCGGAATTCTAATGCATTAAAGTAGGTCAAAGTACAACATAATGGTCAACAGGAAAACTAAAAACAAGAAACCAAACACCAGATTTCTGGTCTCATGGTATTTGGAGTTATATGTAACTCCAAATACCATGAAACAAACACCCCCTAAATGAATTTAAAATAACCAAAACATCACAAATCAACGGCTGATCTTATCTCCTATATCATCAATACCTCCACTGGCCCATTTTAAAATCCATTTCGGTTTCCCTTGATTAGTCATTGGACCAATGAGAAGGCGCCAACTACAAAACTTATGGACATCCGCGAGTGAACGAACCGGGCTATTACTACGGGGTAATTTGTCCTGCCAGAGCTTTTTATAGTTTGTGGAAAAGCAAACCATAATGAGCATCTATCCAATCACGGGTGTCCACTTTGTGATTAGATGATTCCCTCGCTGAAGTGGCATGCACCGGTTCCTCTACTTATGCGGCTCAGTATACCGTCACTCTATCTCTCCATCGCCCTTCTCACTAAAACCCTAACCCTAAATCCCCAAATCCCCGACTCGCCCTCTCACTCCGAAACCCTAATCCTAAATTCCAAAATCCCTAATCCTAACATCACTTTTGATCTTAATTCCATACTCTCTCTAATGTTACCCTTAAATCCTCTAACCACCACTTCGTCTACAAGGACTCCAGCATGCAGTGGCGGACTACCACTTCTGCTCTTTCTGCTCCTGCTCCTCCTTCAAAGGCGAAGTAAGCTCATGGCCACTCTCTAGATCTCTCTCTTAATCCGCTAATGGAGTGGATTTCAGTATTTTTAGTTATTTTTCCCTTATTGGCTGCAGCCTTGGCAACAAATAGTGACGATGGTTTCTACTCGCTTCTTCAATCCATCATGGAGTCGAGCTCGAGGCCTTTCTACTGGAAAATCACCAACCCAACCCTCTCACCTTCCCATCTCCAAGGTAACACTATGAATAGATACTCTCAAGAAAGAGATGGATTCCTATTATTTTTCTCTGAATTGATAGAAAAATATGGAGTTAAAGAAATTAAAGAAAATAAAATGGCTTAGTTGATGAAATGTTTACCTTTTGTTTTAATTTTCCATGTTTTTTCTTAATCCAAATTAGAATATGTGAAAGTTTGTGAAGCTTATTTGATCATGCAGCGTGATGGGCGCTCACTTTGTTATGTATCTAGCAAAGATGGAAGGTAAGCAAATATGATACTCAAGGCTTATCCATTCTTGGTTTGAGCTTAATTTGTCCCATTTTTTTTTTTTTATAGTTTTTTGTAAAAGGTTTTTTTTAATGAGAGATTGGAACAGCAACACCGTCTGTTAGAGACCATGAGGAGATCAGAGCAGGAGAAGTCTCGGAACGATTTTGCTTGATAAAAAAAATGTGATTTTATTATTTTGATGTTATTATTATTTTTTAATATTTTATTACTCATGAATGTACGCTACATGATTTTATGATTGTATAATTATTACTATATTCTTCGGTGATAAAGTTTGTTAAATAATTTTTTTTACCATATAAATTATTGATATTTTAAAAAAACATTAACCAATTAAGATATACTCTTTGGTGATAAAGTTAGTTAAATAATTTTTTTTAACATATAATGAAATACTACTTCTTTTAAAAGGAATCTTAATAATTGATAATTTAATATTTTTCCCTGCTATTTTATTTATAAGTTCTTTGTGAGTTTATATATATAAGGTGAGATCCTTTTACATGATGGATGTTTAATTTTTTTTTCTTAGGTCTTATTATATATATAATGTATAAAAGTTACTAAGGTTTTGGTTTTTGTTTTTTTGGCTGTTCAATAAATTAATATGATGATATTGATAAAAACAAAATTACCATTTGGTTTAGTTTGGTTATGTTTGTAGCGTTAAAAATAGAACATTATAGATCACTTTTTACTATTCAAAATTTTTATTATAATAAAAAATTATGTTAATAAATAAATAGTTTCTTATTAAATTAGATAAACTAAAAGAAGAGTACAAATGATCATAAAAAAAAATAAAATTATTTTTTTTTGAAGGGGAAGGATATATATACATGGGATGGTGCAAAATCAAAATCAAGCCTATATTTTTAAAATGAAACAATAGAAAAAAAAAATTAAACGTAATGAAATAAAAAAAATGGATAAAAAAATAGTTGGAAGACTTAAAGGGACTATCCAGTAATAAACTTTATAATTTAAAAACATAAAGGTGTTGTGTCGTTTTGGAGTGTACCGATCAAACACATCCATTCTTAAAAATTTTTCTTTATGATAAATTAAACTTATAAATTTAAAAATGATAAATATTTCATCAAATTTATTAAATTATTATTTTTAAAAATAACTATTAAATATAAAGAAAATATTATTATTTATCATATATATATATATATCTATCTAATTATAAATTTAATAATAATCAATATCCTATTTTATATTAATTAAAACTTTATATATATATATATGTATAACTATTTAAATATAAAAAAATTATTATTTATCATATATCATATATATCAATATAAATTTCATAATAAGAAATATCTTATTTTAGATTAATTTAAATATTATATATATATATATATATATATTACATTGGCAAACATAAATCTTATATTATTTAACGTAAGTTCATTAATCAATCAATTAATGAAATTAATATTTTTTTAAATAACTTTGAAAATATAAATATAGATTAATTTATGTTACGATAAATTAAAGTTTATTAATTAAGAGAGGAAAAACATAAGAGATAACTCTTATAAGATAAAATAAATACAAAATTTCCTATTACAATTAAATAAAGAACATAATAGATATAGAGACCAGAAAATTTTGTATTACACATAGATCTATATATTGGATATTTTTTAAAGCAACATAATTAAGTGGCCTCTTTTTGTCACATCAATAAAATATTATAATAATTTTCTTTTTTATAAAATATTTTATTAAATCAATTAATTATGTTCTTTGAGAGGATTTATTAAGATAATTTTATTTGATTTTTAGATAATCCAGTAATACAAATATACAAAAATAATGATGAAAAAAATCTTCAGTATATTCAAAATTGCACAATATCAGTTATTGCTCAAAAGGATTTTAACAAAAAATAATGAATTTATTATAATTCATACTTTTTTGGTAATTAATATATGAAAACATCATAATTAGAAAAAAGACCCAAAAAATTTTAAAACAATTTGAAAAGATTTCACACTAAAATATGGTTGGTATTAAATATTTAATTATTATGTTTAAGAAGATTTATTGAATAATATTTTATATTGAAAATTATCTTAAAAATATATATTATCAATGTTAGTATACCTTTTTGATATATTGAGCCCGTAGTGTTAGCGCGGGTCTTTACACTAGTTAATAGTATTTTTATAATGTTGCATAATAACATTTATAAGTATAGCATGTATAGTCACCTCCGCAATAGGCAAAGTGGTTAAACATCTGATTTCCATCCCAAAAATCGACCAATGCATAATGGTTTTATTTGCGTCATCAAATAAATAAATAAACATAAATAAAATAATTTTTTTGTTTTTTATATATATCTCTAAAAAAATTAGAATACATACATATATGCCACTCTAGCAGTTAATTATGAATTATTGTGCTATATCAGTGAATTATTTTGTGAAATAAAATATTTCAAAGTTTTTCTTTGTTGAAAAGTCATAGCTGCATCACCTACGGTATTTTGAACAAAAATATATCCGAGTTAAAAAAATTATTAATTTAATATTAATTAATAAAATTATTATTGTAAAAAAAACTAATTTTTGTGTATAGTGTCTGTAGTTAAAAAACGACATAACTAAAACAGAATCAATGAACAATAAAGCTCCATAATTCAATATTGAAATATATCAAAATAAATGTTTCAGTATTTAAATCCAAAAATGTTAATTTAATTCATAAATTGCACAGATATTTTCATTTTTTGCACATGAATAAATTCATTTTAATCTCTGAAAATCCCTTCATATTTGTTTTGAATTTTTACAATAACTTCTTAAAAAAACAAAATAAATTGGCAGACTAAAGAAAGAAGTAAAATAAACAATTTTATATATGACACGCAACCAAAGATTAAAAAACTAATATTTCACATGGATTAAATTATTTTAATATATGACATTATGACTTCATATTTTTTTAAGGAATAAATATGTAATTCACATTCAGACATAACTAGCTGTCAAACAGTCAAATACTGGCTTATGAATGATTGGTTGTTTACCAAAAATTGTTTGCATTTTGGCTTATATATATATATATATATATATATATATATACATAACATTCTAACATTCAATGCACATTTGACATTAAAATTGTTTTTAAATTGTAATATTTAAATTGAATATATTTAATTTTCATTGAATACGTATTTTTTAAATGGGTTTTATTATGAGAATTTTTTTCCTACATGTATGCAATAAGCTTTTAACCGAAAAAACAATATCTTGATGTATTTTATATTTTTCATATTTACGTCCAAAATATTTAACATTACATATAAATAAGTCATATACACATATAAAAGTTGTGTTTTCTATAAACGCTAGTAGGATATAATTTAATCAATCACCCGATTTCTACTAGTATTTTTTTACAAAATTTATAAAAACACCAACAAGCACTCAATTACCTAATTTCTATGCAAATACATGATTTGATACTATTAATTCACTGTTCTTTACACTTCTTTATCTTTATATCTTTCTATTTTTACCTTTTCATCAGCTGTGGAAGTTTATATATATATTTAGTACAATTTGCTATTACAAGATAATTTGCTATTACAAGTAAGGTAAAACTAATTTAAATTAATATAGTCAATCAATAATAGTATAATGTTGTATATATATACACTAAAAATGCAATATTTTAAATTAGATTTTTTTCACAACTAATAAATAATTATACTAGTTTAGAATGAATTACTTTTTGACCAAATAGTTTCTATGATTTTTCAATATAATTTTTTAAGTATTTCCTTTATTCTTTTGATGTCATGTTTGAATTCAGACATTTCTATTTTTTCAAATGTCCAAAATGCCCCTGCTTATTCGGAGGGAGAATTTCAAATAAATTATACCTAAGTTAGGCTTTTTTTTTCCAGCTTTAAATGTAGAAATAAAAAAAATATAAAAATGTAGAATTTCAAATATAAAAGTGATAAAATATGAGGAAAGTGATGATTCCGGTGGGTTAGTGTGGTAAGATAAGTCACTCAAGAACTCACTTGAAGATTGGACACATATACAATCATGTAAGAGAAAGATGACAAGCAAGTTGGTAACCCAGTTCGGCACAACCTTGCCTACATCTGGGGGCTAGACCCAGAGAATCAATCCACTAAAAAAGGCTTAAGAATAAAGAGTACAACACTCTCTCACTCTCTCAAGACAAAGAATATCCCCTTAAGATTGACCAATGCCCACTCTCGTCAACCCTCATCGAAGGGTCTTCTCACTTCGTGGCTCATCCTAAATCTTCAAGCAAGATCTCTTATATAGACGCGCCGACGTCTCAATAAAACTTCCTCTTTTAGAATTCTCCGCGACTTCCTAACTTTGACACTTTCCAAAGTTAGATGTTGCAACACTCAGTTGCAACATGGCCCACCTTACTGAATATGACTGAGTTTTAGCCAGTTGCACCCGAATCTGCGACTTTCAACCTTCCCAGTTCCTTCAATCCGCCTCGTAGCAGTTGACTCGACCCGAGCTCCTCCTGCCTGCAGCTGCTTCCTTCCTCACGTCACTTTAGTAGGTCACCCTCTCCCAAAGGACATGCCTACCAAGGCACACACAACCATCTCACCAAAGATGGTCACCGAAGATCTCCTGATCTTCTTTCCAAACTTGGCCCAAGTTTGGTTTTCCCAAATGATCTTTGTTTGACTCATGGAAATATTGTTACTAAACTTGATCTCATCTTCATCCAAGTTTAGCCTTCAATATCTTCAAGCATGATCTCTAATCATCCATGCTTGGATCTAAAAATCTTCAATCATATCTCATGTAATCTTCAATCAATCTCCACATATGATTAGTCTCCTTGAATAGCTCCACCCATAATTAGCTCTTGGATTTTCCTTCAAATTGTGTTACTAAATATGGTTTTGATAATCTTATTGGCTTGTCTTTGCCTAACTTAGTTTGTGTCTTCAAATAGCTTCACACCAAACTAAGCTTGTCATATCTTAGTTTGTGTCTTCAAATAGCTTCACTAAGTTCCATGCAATCTTCATGATCTTTTATTCTTGCCAATGATAGAATATTCCTCTTCCTCTTTAATATAGATTTTTCTAAAAAGGAGCTCTATCAAATATATGATTTATCATCCCGGATCTTACCAAGTATACATAAACATACTTTAAATAAAACTTGCCTTTCTTGAAGAGATCATTTAGACTTGACGTACTTTCCAAAAATAGTTGATCATCACATGACTCCATTGAGAGAAATATCTTCTAAATATGATCTTCATCTTGATCTTCTAACCCTTGTAGCTTCACATGTCATGACATTAACATTTTGCCACACATCATCATAGACATTACTTCCTTAGCTGAGTCATCAATGCCACGTTACTTTCCTCTTGCCATGTCACTACTTAGCTTGTCAAATAATGTTAATCCATGTCGTCAGACCTAACAATATATATATATATATATTAAAATACTAAAATTATCTTTATTACTAGTGGTGGGTACCGCCAATGTAAGGCACTTGCAGTCGAGCACTTGTGACGTAGCATCAGTGTTCAAACCCAAATGGTTAAGCTCATCCTCTCTTGAGTGCCTACAGTTAAGTACTTAGGGTGGCCACCTATGGTGGAGCTTGTGATCAAAGTTAGAAATATATTAGTAATTTTAAATAATGGTGGAGCTTGTGATGAACGTTAGGAACATATTAATAATTTTAAATAAAATTAATTTTTTTAAAAAATATTTTTAAAATAAGGGATTTGGTAGGGTATGAAAATTTTAACAGACTCATATAATCAAAAGAATCAAAGGGATTTTTTGGTATTTTTATTAATTAATAATAATAATTATTATTATTACTGGAAATTTCCAAAAACACCCCCAAAGTTTGCAATATGCACAGATTCTCTCCCTAAATTTGAATATCGATAAAAACCCCTTCTTTTTAAATATAATGATTTTTAATCCCCCCCAAGCATCTAACGGTGATTGACATAGTTAATTTTAAATTTTTTGGACAAAATTATCCCTTGCGTGGGAAGTTGTGGCAAATGCGACATGGTTTGACTATAATGCCCTTGGGTGTAATGGTTTTTTCCGCTTTTAGAGGAAGCGGTTTTTCTTTTGTGTAATCCCGAGAGAACACTATTACTGACACCGGTTATTTGCTCTCATCACCTCTTCAGCTTTTCCCTTTCCAAAGTTGTCATTGCCTGGGTATCTTGTGAAGGACTAAAATTTCGTTCCACCATGATCTCGAAGGAGAACTCTCGCTCAACTCTTTGGCATTTCATCAGTTTGCGCTCTAAGGTATTGAGGCGAGGTGGACGCCGTTGAAGAAGTTGTGTAGTTTTCTTTTGTTTTTACATTCTGTTTGTTGTTTTTGTCCATTTGGTTTGTAAAGTATTCTGTCAGAAAGAGAAATTTTTTGGTTGTTATGCAATCTCATTGTTCTGTGTAATGTTTATAATATATATTTCTCTTTTAATTTGATATGGTTGCATTATGTAGTGTTTAATAGTATCAGTTTAAGAAATGAGATTTCTGTTTAAAACATAAGGTTTTTGTTTAAAAATGAGGTTTCTGTTTAACAAATGGGTTTTCTGTTTAAGAAATGAGTACATGCATCACTCTTCATGCTAACTTAAATTCTTTTGTTTGTAGTTATAAGTTTGTTTATGGTTATAATGTAATCATGCTAACCTAAATTCTTTTCCACAAATTTATTAAATTTTTAATGTAAATATCGTTGTCTCCATATAATAAAGAACAACCGTCTTTATGCTTGGTTGCCTTTGTTTAACTATCGATATTTCTGTTTAACATATTGCGTTTTGCATTTAAAAAGTGCTTAAATATCGTTGTTTCTATTTAAAGATGTATGAGCGATCAGGATAAATTGGTTTTTATACCCAGGATTAATTTGTCACGTAAATCTCCGGTTTTTTTGTTTAAATATCAATGTTTCTGTTTAAAAAATGAGCTTTTTGTTTAAGAAATAAGGTTTCTGTTTAACAAATGAGTGTTTTGTTTAAGAAATAAGTACATGCATCACTCTTCATGCTAACCTAAATTATTTTGTTTGTAATTATAAGTTTGTTTGTAGTTATAATGTAATCATGCTAACCTAAATTCTTTTCCACAAACTTATTAAATTTTCAATGTAAATATCAATGTCTCCATATAATAAAGAACGACCGTCTTTATGCTTGATTGCTTTTGTTTAACTATCGATGTTTCTGTTTAACATATTGCGTTTTGCGTTTAAAAAGTGCTTAAATATCGTTGTTTCTATTTAAAGATGTATGAGTGGTCAGGATTAATTGGTTTTTATACCCAGTGATTAATTTGTTACGTAAATACCGGTTTTTCTCTTTAAATATCAATGTTTTTGTTTAAAAAATGAGTTTTCTATTTAAAAAATGAGTACATGCATTACTCTTCATGCTAACCTAGATTCTTTTGTTTGTGGTTATAAGTTTGTTTGTAGTTACAATGTAATTATGTTAACATAAATTCTTTTCCACAAACTTATTAAATTTTTTATGTAAATATCGTTGTCTTCATATAATAAAGAATGGTAGTCTTTATGCTTAGCTGTCTTTTGTGGAAGAAAGGCCTCCCACACCATCAGGGTTGTTCTGAGGTGGAATGGATACGCTCATAGAATCTGAATACCTGCTAAAATCAAATAACTATACAACAAGAAGAAATTTTAAGTGGAAATACCATCATTTTAAGCTGGAAACATAACATTTTAAATAGAAACTAGAAAATTTAAGCGGAAAAAAATAAACATTTTAAAAGGAAACTGGATAATTTTAAACAGAAACTGGGATTGGACAAGGATAACAAAGCAAAACTTATGTTTTTTTTTTTTGCTTTGTTTTAAGAGGAAACTTATGTTTTAAGTGGAAACTAGAATAATTAAGCGAAAACATATACTTTTAAGCGGAAACTTGGATAACTAATCAATAATTAACTTCTACAACTATGCAAACATAAAGAAAAAGAACTTTACAATGAGAAGAAATCTATATAAGAAATCTACTGTGATTCCTAAGAAGTCAGTGCCATGAACACTAGCACTCGTCACTCCCCTTTGTATCTAGCAATAGCACAATATCTCTCTATAGTAAACTTATATAAAAAAATTGTTACTTTTTCTCGCAGGATGATCAAGGTGAGAAAAGGAAGAGATTGTCACTTTATCGAGCAATCGGGAGAACTCCAATCGAACACACCAAATGGGGAGGTAATGAAAAACTCCAACAATCCAAAGTGATATGAGTCTTCCAAACTTTGTTTGAGAAAAAAACAAAAAAAGAATGCAAAAAGAATGAAAAAAAAAGTATGCAAAAAAATTTGACATGATGTGATTGAGCGGTTTTTTCCCACCATTTTAAGGGCAATGATGGAATTTCATAACATGGACCCAGTCCTAGTGACCTACAGGGGACAAAAAAGAAGTGAAACAATAACGAAAGGGTTGTCCGAGGTATTTAAGACTCAGAGGAGCTGTTTGGGAAGTTTTGAAATTTTTGAGAGGTAAACAATAATTTTCCTTTATTATTATCTATACATCATGTGAAAATAAATTTATAATTTATTTCCAGAGTGAGTTTTAAGTAACAAAGGGGTTTTTTGGAACTTTTATTAATTATTATTATTATTATTATTATTATTATTATTCTCTGTACATCATAATATATTGTCAGAGTGTTTTAAATAACAAAATTAAATAATTTTTATTACATTTAATTTAATTTTTATATTAAATATAAAATTAACAATTAAAAAAACAAAAATAGTAGTTATTATTATTAATGTGCGATTAATAAGAGAGAAAATGGAATAAAATATTGAAGTATATAATAGTAATAAAGAACACTAGAGTATTTGGGTGCGTGTCTCTTATCGGATTCAAAGGCTCAGAAATCCAAACCATGATCTCATGGCTCAGTTCAGACAATCGGGTGCTGATCGCTCCGCCACCCGCTCCGACCCTCTGCCTTCCCGGATCCCTCACAAGCCCGGCCGGATCCGCGTCCACCGTCGCTCTTCCCGCCGTCTTCCGGCCACTGCCTTCGCCGCCCTGATCCTCCTTGCCGCCCTCCTTGCCCTCCTCTTCCTCGCCTCCCGTCTCCTCTCCTCTGGTCCAGGTTTTCCCTCTCCTCTTTCCTTAACCCTAATGATCTCTGTGATCTTGATCTTGGCCTCTGATCCCATTGTCTCTTGTTGTTGTTGTTTTGGCAGAAACGCAGTTGGATTCGGAGGATAATGAGCCAGGAACGGGATTCCGGCTCAATCGCGCGGCGTTCCCGAAGATTCTGAGGTTTGGTAAGGGCTCCGGCGCGTCCGGTGGTGATTCCCGGTACTGGGACCGTGATGATCGGAGACGGGATCGTGATTTTGTGGAAGATGATGTGTTTGATGTGAAAGATGAAGTGAGGTTGAAGGAGAAGAAGGAGAAGGAGCCGCAGGTGAAGAATGGTGGGGGTTTGTATAACGAGGGTGGGAGAGCGGAGCTGGACTCGTATAAGAAGGAGTATGAGAAATCTTTGAAGGATGTTGGGCAGACGGGGACTGATAATGCGAGTGAAGAGGATGATTATGATGATGGCATTGATGCCGAGGATGATAGTGAGGCAGGGGAGGGGGATGGTGAAGCTGGGATTGCAGGTGGTGAGCACAATATGGGTAAAAATGGGAAGAAGAGTGAGAAGGGCTCAGTGTCAATGGGGTTGAGGAAGGTTGATGTTGGCACGAGGAAGGAACGGAGTCTTGTGGGTGGCGGTGCAGAAGGGAAGATAGAAAGTTCGGAGAAGAAGTCGGCTGGGAGTTCGAAGAAGAAGGCTCGCCGTAAGTTTTCTTGTGTGTTTATTATTAGTTTGTAATTTGTTTTGGAAGTTTGATTTATTGCTTGTGCTTTTAGTGACATGAAACTAGAAAAGGAAAATGATCTTGTCTAGATGAATCATACGTTTATTTTAGCTATTGGAACAATTTTGCAGAGCCTTCCATTTGCGTGAGGACATTGAAACAAGGAATTAAATGCTGAAATGCATTGAACAGATCTTGTCCACTAATTTGGAGAAAATGTAATTCATAGTAATACATTGTTGGAATAACTTCCAAAATCATCTAACATTTGGCATTAGATAACATTCTTCCAGCTTTACTCTCCTAACCCTTGTCAATTTTGTAAATGAGAGATTAGTGTGGTATATGGTCAAGGTGGTACTGGGATGAAATGTAAAAGATGAAGAATGCCACAATTAGTTCAAAATTATTAAAATGAGATATGAGTGTTGTTTCCTGATCTAGTAATATAGGTCATACTGGGAGGAAGCAACATAATTCTTAAAATCAATGCAAAAGTTATGTGCACCTTAGTGAAATAAGATACAGCTTAACAAGAGCAGGTAGATCAGGATTTGATTACTACTCTTAGGTAGGGTTTTTAGGTCCCTCATCCAAATTGATTGGTTGGGAAGAAATGAAGTAAGACTTGGAGTTGAGTTAACGCTGTGTGTACTTCTGTTGTCCATCCAAAGGCTTTGTGTGTTAACCAAGCCTTGATTAAGATCACTTTAAAGCATTGTGTTTAATCATCACTAGACTTTTCTATGCAATTCTGCAAGTACAACTGTTGTCCATATAAAGGACTGAGCCTGAGGCTAGTGGAGGATCATTTCCTGCTATAACCAGCCACTTTAATGTTCATGTATCTCTTTTCAGCTTATCAATGTTCTTCCACAAGTATGTGCTAGTATCAGTTGTTGTAAGTTGTAACTTCTTCCTATTATTATGTGAGTTGTGTGATATGTGAGCTCTTTGCTAGGTTATTTAATCACATTCATTTTCGCCTTTTATTTTTCTAAGACAGATTATACTTTCCCATTCTGTATGCCCGAATTAAATTGCACTAAAATGTGTCAGGTTCATCTTGTGAGATGAAGTTTTTGAACTCGACTCGACTCATTGAACCTGTTGAGAACAAGAAATTTGCTAGATTTTCTCTTCAATATACATATGTAGAAGACAGGCCCAGTGGATTGGAAGACTGGGAACCAAGGTTTGCTGGGCATCAAGGTCTTCAAGAAAGGGAGAAGTCATTTTATGCTCAGGACCAAACAATTAATTGTGGCTTTGTCAAAGGTCCTATTGGATCACCAAGTACTGGTTTTGATATTGCAGAAGATGATGTGAGGTACATGAGCAGCTGCCACATTGGTGTAGCATCTTGCATCTTTGGAAACTCGGACCGTTTGAGAACACCGTATGGCAAAACGGTATTTTCCTATCTCAATCTTGGCATATGGATATGCATATAAGATGACTGTTAATAAGACATCACATTCTTTGCAAAGGAAATTAACAGTGGACCTCCTCTTATAGACCTTGTTGGCTTACGTTGCATTTATAAGACATCACATCAATGGTGCATTTATTGCATCCTTTGTCTGACATAAACTTGCTTGTTTCAAATGCTCAATTACACAACAGTAAACTGCTGAAATGATGTCTTTTTCCAGTTTCTTGCATCTAACATGATTTAGTGGAATCTATGAGCTGTTGACTTTATTTCCTTGCCACTGGTTTGTTTGTATTTATGCTTTTGAGCATCTTAGTAAGCCCCTCTGCTGTAGAAAATTGTGATGTAGACTCTAATTACAGATATATAATGGTAATTCTGGTAGCTCTTTCCATTTTAAAGTGCAACTAAACCTTATAGGGTTTTAATATATGGATTGGGTTTTGATAATTACAATACTATTGGATAAAGGTACTGAATCTTGGAAAACAATGATAGGATGCTTGTGTAATGTTAGAAAACTATCTTCCATCTTAATTAGCAAAAAGAATTGATTTCTGAGGATACTTGCTAATTCTTTTGCATTACAAGTCTGCATAGTTCTGATTTTTAGTTATTGTATTTCTGCAGATAACAAGACAATCAAAGAAGAATGTCTGCTTTATTATGTTTATGGATGAAGATACATTGCAAACTTTGTTGTCTGAAGGTCAGCAAATGGACAACACGGGGTCTATTGGTTTGTGGAAGATAGTTGTGGTGAAAAATTTACCTTATACTGACATGCGGAGAGTGGGCAAAATACCCAAATTTTTGGCACATCGTCTCTTCACTTCTGCAAGGTGAGGATAGAGCTACTCATTTCAGTGTAGAAGCATTGTGGTACCCTAACATTTTAAAGTTTCTAGTATTTTCCTTTGTTTTCTGTTTCCAGTTACTGCAAATTCCTTGATCTTCTTGTAGATCCATTAATGCTTGGATCATTGCTTGAACGTAGTTATATGGCATCTGATAATGTTCTCAAGATGAAACATTTGACTGCTTATGCCAAATCCTAATCTTAGACAGGAACTTTGTATTGTCAACATTTAGAATGTTGACTCATTACCCAAAAATATGTGCTGCTATTTCAACAAACACCAGTGTCTCAGCTGAGCAACTCATACTAGGACCAAATCACAGGAACTGAGAAAATTTCCATGAACATTGGAATTACCTAGAAATAATACTTGTTAGTGGTGCTCAGGTTTTGTTTTAAGTCCTCTTTTTATTTTCTTGTTGCTCTGAGTGTACTCTTGCCTGCCACTCTTTGAATTCTCATCTATCTCTGTTTACCTTCTCTTTCATATAAGCAAACAACTTATCATTTTCAATTCTCAAATAAATGATCAACATCTGATCAGGTATTCAATATGGCTCGATAGTAAATTGCGGCTTCAGAGAGATCCTCTCCTTATCTTGGAATACTTCCTATGGCGACGAGGGTATGAGTATGCTATTTCCAATCATTATGATCGTCACTGTGTTTGGGAGGAGGTAATGCAAAACAAGAAGTTGAATAAGTTCAACCATTCCATCATTGATCAACAATTTCATTTCTACCAACAAGATGGTTTGAAAAGATTTGATCCATCGGATCCAAACAAGTTGCTGCCTAGCTGTATGATATTCATCTGCATTTATTTTCTTAGATATTTAGTGAATGTTAGTTAATTCCCTCTACTATTTCTTCATTAACAGATGTACCAGAAGGATCTTTCATTGTAAGAGCACACACGCCAATGTCAAATTTATTTTCTTGTCTGTGGTTCAATGAGGTCGATCGGTTTACTCCTCGTGATCAGCTGAGTTTTGCATATACGTACCTGAAGCTAAGAAGGATGAATCCGAACAAACCTTTTCATCTCCATATGTTCAAGGTACATTTGATCAAATTTTCAAAATTTCAGGCAACTCATTTCATTGTCTTTTTTTGGCTAGTATAACCTGCATGATAGTTTAATTGTGTATACTTTGAGTGTTATTATTGCATATGCGCCCACACAAAATCCTAATAGCTGGAAATCAAACTAAGGGATGCTAACTCTGATATTGTTTTAATATTTAAAAATGTATACAAGCCCCTGTAAACTAAAAATGTATGACAAATTTTGATAAAACTGATTCATTAAAAAAATTAAGAAATAGAAATATATAGATGGATTAAAATTTAAGTATCAATGTACACAAGATAATTGTGCATGCATCCATTAATCAATCCCATTGTAATTTAAGTAGATATGTAAAAAATATTTAATTTTCTTAGAGTTGTTTTAATCATAAAATAGATAGCTATTTTCAATTCTTTTAGCAATAGTTTCAAATGTGTGTTGGAAGTTGAGATCTATCTGATCCTAATTTCAATGTCTAATCTTAATCTTAAATCAATTCTGTTTCGATTTCTGACAAAGGTATTTTCTACTTCACCAGAATCCAACAACCTTAAAAGAGAAGGTAAGGCATGGTTCTTGATAAAATATCATACCATATGTAATAGGATTGGAAAAACAATGAATGAAAAGATTCATCATGCAATATGAGAAGATATTATATAAGAAAGAGATTGTTGAGAGATAGTACCCAACAAGTGTATAGTTAGGTTGAAATCTTCGTATTTTAAGCAGTTGACGTGTTACTCGCCTAGTCCTTAGTGTGCAGTCATATAATGTTTTAGTAGGTTATCTGCTTTTAGTGAGGAAGCGCTCTGCTGATACATGTATACTTATATACATAACGTGTGTGTATGTATATATAGTCTCTGTCTGCAAGAAAGACATTCTTACAAAATTCTTACAAAGTTCCCTTAATGTTAGTTCTCTCTTTACCCTCGTGAACTCTTATTTCCAGGATTGTGAAAGACGAGCTATAGCGAAATTGTTCCATCACAGAGCTGAAGAGAAAAAAACAGTCCGTCCACAAACATTAAGATGATGAATAGGATCTGCATAGTTTGCTTCGTATCATCAAAACAAGTGATGATAGAATCGATACCATATTTATATGTTTGTATATCGCCTCAGACTTCCACTTCTGTGACTCTTGTTCAGCCACTACCAGGGGACGAAATTTTTGTGGAGTTCTACTTTAACCTAGTGGCCAAAGGTACTTCACACCATTTGAATACATTATTTTTATCTATTATTCTTGATCACACATAAATTTCATATTGTTTTGGATGCCATTTTTAGGGTTTTCTCTTCATTATTTTTGTTGCTTGTAGAAGGGTTTGGGTTTCTGGAGGCATCCTATTCTTGTCTTGATTCATGTAAAAATTTTCTTGTCTCCTTATTCATAATATCATTATGTTGTATTTTCACCTGAATTTTCACTCAGCCAATTATTCTAGCTGGTCATATGTTTTCCTTCAATCCGAGGGCATATATATATATATATATATATATATATATATAGTTATATCTTTTACATGAATCATTAATTATTTGTTTTATATTTTAATCTTACAATTGCTTTGTCCTTGGTTATATCTTTTACCTTGATCATCAATTATTTGCCTTATATATTTATTGCTTTACAAGGTTTTGTATTTTGTATATTCAAATAGGAAATCAATGGTTTATATTAGAAATAAGTTTGATTTGATTAGTAAATTCTTCTTATTAGAAATTGTTGTAGATTTCTAATTACACTCACACATACTAATGGAAATTTAGATAGACATTATCTGATCTTTCTGAAAGAGTATGCTTTTAAATTTAGAAATAATATAAAATGTCTAACTGGTTGGGAATTTAAATTGAAATTATGGATCTTTTTGGATAACAATTTAACATACGCTCTCTTTCCGGTCTTATTTAGGTATCCACTTTAACCAATTCATGCTTATTAAGAAAGTTGTTTAAAATTAATTGAGATTCATTTAAAATTAGTTGAGGATCTTAAATTTGTATAATATGTATCTGCCTTTTCAAAGTGATACTTATTATAAAAATATATAAATATTTTATTAATTTTTCTCTTTATTTTATTTATTTATTTATTTTACTCTTTCTTTCAAGATGGTGTTTTATTTTATTTTATTTTTAATAAATATTAGCAAGTGTAGAAATAAAATTGGAGGGAGTATTTTGTCAATTAAAATGGGGTTTGTCATATTGTTTGGGTTTTGATTTAATTAAAAAAAAAAGGCTTACAATTAGATTCAAAACAAATGTGATTATTTCTTTTTATCTTTTAAATAAATAAAATCCTATATTGTCTTAATAATAACTTGTGAATATTCGTTTTGCCCGTAAATAATATGCAACATTAATTCCAAGGATGTTCTAATTTTGGAATAAACCGGCACTCCTACTTGAATCATCAAAAGTGACTTGGACATCATAAAATAAATAAATAAAATTATATATATTTGATAATCCACCAACCAATGACCATCATACATTTCATCTTTGTGCTTTGTATGGAATTGGGCAGAGACCATACTAAACATTTTAGAAGCAAAATAATTAAAATCAACAACACTATAAAAAATAATATATAATTATTTTTTCCCTTCAAATAGACTTACAATAGTTCCCTGTTACACATATGAAAGAGATCTCAATTCTTCTTGTGAGTAGTTACATCATGTCCTACATATAAACAACTAAAAAAGAAAAAATAATCCAATTCAAAAATGCAAACTTAAAAATAATAAAAAATAAAAAACCAACATATCATGAACCAGAGATACATGATGACAAATATTAATATTTTCCTTCAACAACACTGCTTGTCTTACCCTTGTTTTGCAAAAAATAATAACAACCTCTCATTTTCCTGCAATCAACAAGATGAAAAGAAGAAAATTTTCATATAAAATAGTAAACTCTTTACAATAAAATAAAATATCATACATACATAAATATATACATAAGTTAAAACTATAAAAACATTTAAATACCTGTTTTCATGGTCTTCATTATCATCATCCACAACCTTGTCAACAGTTCCAATGCCCACAGACCTTGGTGAAACTTTTGAACTATAACCTGGTGCTCCTAAACTGTTCTTCCCTCCTAAATTTAAAGGCAAGAACATCTTCAACAAAAACTCCCCACTCTTAACATTCTTCTTCTTCTTCTTCTTCTTCTTCTTCTTCTCCTCTCCTTCTCCTTTTCCTTTTCATTGCTATAATTATCCATCCATTCCTCTCTTTCCCTACTACTCTCTTTCTCAACCTTTGCAGGCAACTCCACCATATCTTTCAGTGTTAATTCATAACCAAACTCTGGCAAGTCCTTCACCATATCAATCATCTCTCGCCGATGTTTCGCTATCTCTTCGGCTCTTGAAACATAATAATGATCAAAACAATGTTGCTTATGATCCTTGTTTTTTACATGGTGTTGTATATCCTTCTCTTCCTCCTCTTCACCATCCTCCTCCGGCCACCACGGAAACTTCCCACCTTTCGAACTACCAAAATAATCAAACTGGTCATGATTTCTCTCACTCTCACTGCTTCCCTCCATTCTGTATAAAGGACTAGAAGAAAAGCTAAACTGGTTTCCAATGGAGAGGTCCTCTTTAGAAGTCATGGTTATGCTTAACTTATCACTTGTAGAGAAGATGACCAATTAATGATTTCAAGTTTCAACCATTTATATTGTGTTTTTGATTTGATGATTTGGATGTATGAAAACTTAGTCAAAGGTTTCAGATGAATGCACACGCACAAGTATATATATATATATATATATACTTACCAAAGTATTGGTTGGACGTTAAATCTTTGTTATTTGTTTGTGTATGAATGTTTGATTGTTAGTAAACTTGTTGAGGGTCTTGTCCGGCATGCATTTCATGATTTTATTATTATTATTATTATTATTTTTTATGGCACTAAAGCAAAGAAGAAGTGATTTTATTTTGACTTTGAAAAGTTCTTATTTTACTGTATTGTTTAGTTGCCATTGAGTTCCCACTACCCACCTTGCTTGCCTTGACTTCTTTCTTATTGTGCTTCCCATGCATCTTTGTAGTAGTAATCATGCCTTGGAGTTTGAAAATAAAGAATTTATTTTTCTTATAACTAAAATATATGTTTTTCTCTCTTATTATTAAAAATAATGTGTATTTTTGTATGTCCGTATTCTTAACTGTTAGTAAATCTTTTCTGTTTTGCTCTTCTTAATGTACCTCTATAATATGCTTTATCTTTAGTTTATGTCTAGTTTATCTATGTTTTCAAATATATATATATATATATATATCCTTGATGTTATTTTGGAAGTAATGATCTAAAACTATAGTTGTTGAAACAAAAATTAAAAAAAGCATGGTCACCTTGAAGTAGGGCACATTTATATAATACTTAAAATATAATATAAAAAATAGTTTAATATAATTTAAATATATAAAATAATATTACAATATATTTAACACCTCTACAATGGAAGAATTGAAAGTCTGATCTAATTAAACTAGTATAAATTAGGGGGGAAATAAAGAAATTTAGAGTTTAAAGGCAGTGAAAAGTGATTATGAAATTTGTGATCTTAATATTTTTCTAGAATAACAAGAAATAATAATGATTTCTTAGGGAAAGATAAATAAAAGTTACTTTTAATATATTTTTTAACTAATAAAGTTGTAACATAATGACTAGTAATTAATAAAGAGTAATCAGTGTACTGAATTGACTCATTAGTTTCATTATTTTTGCATGGGATCATCATCAATTGTGATTACGTTGACTAAGTCACTACTTAATTATTAGACATGGCCGTCACAAACTTCATGCATTTCATGACTTCGTTGAAACTTATTTTATTTTATTAAAAAAAAAACTTATTTTGTTCATGCTTTAGTCTTTCGTTGATTATGAAATAGAGACAAATAATCAAACTTAATTTGGGTTTATCTTAATTTTTTTTTTATCAAAAGCCAAAGGGTGGTTAAAGGACTAACCGCTATAGTGATGCACTGATTATGCTGATTTATTTATCACTTAAAAAATTATTTATCCAATCAGAGTTTTATATTTGGGTGATGAAAGTCTTGTAATTATGGTGATTTATTAATCACTTAAAAATTTATTAACCCAATCAGACTTTATATTTGGGTGATGAAAGTCTTACCACATGTACATCCAAAGATTTTCAACAGTTAAATTAAGTTGATAAATCCCCTATCATATATAATCATAGAAGGGAAAAATATAACACCCCCCATAGAGGACTCATCCAGTCCTATTTAAATAATATATGTATCTAAAAATAGTGATAAATAGTATTGCTACAATATCATTATAATATTTCAGCACAGAGTTTCGATTCAACACTTTAGTTCATTAATGCCTTATGACAATGCTAGTGGGCTACCGATGACTTGTCATTTTGGGATTATCGTCTCAAATTAAAAAAAAAAAATTATTGTGGACTCTTTCTTTGAAAAGTAAGAAAAAAGAAAAAGAAACGGAGAGAAAAGCGGCTAATGGCGTGGAGTGAAGGTTACTTTTATTAATTTATTTAGAGCCATCATTTCTAAATGTTAACTTATGATACCTAAGTGGGACGGTGTTAAATTTAATATAAAAGTTAAGAACAAATAGCATTCTAATTAATTGGGTTTTCTCAGAAATCACACTTTCAAATTAAAATAAAAACATGCATGAAGTAATAAATGAAATTATTATTATTATTATTGTAGTTGTTATTTTTTTTAAAATTATTTTATATTTAACTTATTAAAAAAATTAAAATAAAAACATATGATTTTTTAATAGAAAGTTAGGAGCATGTCCCTTATGATATTTTGCTTTAATTAACATTTATTTGAAATGTTTTACAACATCACAGGTTTTTAACAACTTTCATTATATATATATATATATATATATTTGGGAAGGGGACTTGAACATGAATTATAATATGAGAGATTCAAAATCACAACTACAAGTAGTTACCATTGGGTTAGCCCACGGCTAATAACTTTCACTATTTTTAACTAAGTACATTAAAATTTTATTTAGTCTTTCTAACATTTTCGTTATAATGTTTCTAGAAATATATGTACAAAATAATCAATAAAAATCTCATAGAATTTAGATATAAAAAAAATCACAAATGTTTTTCTAGACGTCCATGTGACGGACTTGCATTGCCCATATAGTGCTTGCCCGAGTTAATAAGTCCATACTTGTCTATTTTTTGACAAACATTTAAATAAGGGCACTTGTCACCTATTGCCATATATATATAGGGCGAGTTTTTTACGAACGTTGCTAGATAAAAATTCTACGAATATCCGTCTCTCAGTCATTAGATTTGAATCTAACGTAGTATAAAGTGGGATGCACAGTATTTTGATCAGAACTATTTGATCATCATCAATAATAGTAACTCAATCAATTATAGTCGTTGAAACTGATTTGCATCCCCGTGATATATATATATATTTTTAATCCAACCGATTATTGATTTTCAAACTAAGTACAAGCTTAGCCATTGTTTAAATTTACTTATACTTATCCTTCTTCTGCATTATTCTTGCGTATCTCTTTTTTATTTTCTTTCTCTTAATTTTGCTTTTTTAGTGAACGCCCCATGAATGTCCGCAGAGGACGCATTCATATATATATATTCAACATTTCAAAGGTGTATATGAAAGAAGACTACGTAATGTGCAATGTCAGGGTTTTATAGTACATTAAAACAAAACATAGGGGATGGTGGTAAGAGTTTGACAGTGGCTATTTTTTTTTATTATCTAAACAAAACATTCATTATATCCAAACCCATTGAAAAATGGCTATATATACCTATGTAATTATTTATCGCTTTTAACAGTAAATACAACATAAATCAATATCACATATAAAAAATACTTTTGAATATTTGAAAATGCAGCATAGCAAAAAGAGCAAGAGACACTTTCTTTTTTCAAAAGAAACATTGGTAGATAGCATTAAAGAGTGCCATTCATCGTAAGTGCAAGTAGTGTTGTGGAACTTGGCTAATACATAGGCAGCTTGGTTTGCTATCCATTTGGCAAAGATAAACTGCAGATTTGTAAAGGATTGCATAAGAGCTAGACAATCTTGAAGAATGATCATCATAGTAGAATCTTGGGGAATCATTTTGGAATTCAGTTTTGGGATAATAGAGAGGGAGTCTGATTCTATAAGAACATCATGGATATTACCAAGTAACAACCAGAGAAGGGTTCCCCGATATGCAAGAGCCTCAGCTAATGTAAGGTCGGAGGTAAATGGAAGCGGGCCATGGATAGCGCTATGGAAAGAACCTGATTCATCTTAGACAATAGTGCCCAAAATATGCGAGATGATTTGGTATGCAGTGAATTATCGAGGTTGCATTTGAAACTACTGACAGTGGGTTTGGACCAACGAAGACGAGTGTTTGTTGTCACTGGAGGATGAGGGGGATGTTCATGTACAAATCTGTTAATCACTATATAGAAACTAGATAACATAAGGAATAACTTTGGTATGGAAACTAAACATCAAAACCTTCACTATTGATTTGGAAAAGTCATACAGGTAAAAGTAACAAAGAAATTCAGAGAAAACCGCACACTATCTGAGTGAGAATACAAGTCCTTTTTAATCATATTACACAAACCATAGTAACCAAAATGAAACAAACTAGCTGAGTCATTTTGCAATGTGTTGGGTCTTGGCGCACTTGACCACTTAACCAAATTTGCCTCAAACTTCAGCTAATCTTCCGGATGATGCAATCTTAGCCATTTCCTGAAAACACAATCCTTGGCTCTACCCCAGACTTAATCCATGAACCTTGATGAAAACCATCTCAACCGTCCACTCCCACTCTCTCAATCTCCAACGAACTCAACTAACTTTCAAACACTTGAAAAGACAATCCTACCCCTCAAATCAAAGCTTATTACACCAGGACAATCATAGTAACAAACATTCTCTCTTCTCCATTCCATCTTCTCTTCAATTCTTCCAACTTCAATCACAACTAACAAAATTCCCCTTGATTGAAGCTGACACACTTCCATTTTTCCTCTGAATTGCTCATGCTTCTGAATACTCAAACATTTTGTGAAAATGTCAGTAACCTAACATTTTGTAAAAATGTCAGTAACCTACACATTAGTACTACAATAATTTAATTGAAGTTTCTTCTTTGCTACTAGCCCTTTGATGTAGTGAAACTTGACATCCATATGTTTTGTTCTGCCATGAAGAATAAGATTCTTAGCAATTGCAATGCAAGACTTGTTATCACACCATATTTGAACTGCTGCTTCACAGCTAACCTCACAATCAACCAAAACTTTTTCAATCCATATACTATGACAGCATGCTGCACCTAAAGAAATATATTCAGCTTCTGTAAAGGATAAGGCTACTGTCTCATGCTTCTTTGATGCCCAACATATAGCTCCAGAACCCAGATTAAATACAAAACTTGAAGTATTTTTCTTGTCTTGAGTACTACCACTCCAATCACTATCACAATACCCTTCAAGTACATATTCAACATTGCTATTGTACTGAATTCAAAAATCATAAGTTCCAGCAACATACCTCAATACATGCTTAGCAGCTCCAAACTGAATTTTGGTAGGATGAGCCATATGTCTGGATAATAAATTCACAGCATATACTAAATTAGGTCTTGTGTGTGTCAAATATAAAAGCTTATCCACCAAACTTCTGTAAATGGCTGCATTAGCCCTTTCTGCATCTTCATTCAATTACAATTTTGTACTTTGACTCATTGGAACACCCACTGATTTGCAACCCTGCATATTAAATTGCTTCAACAAATCTTTAGCATACTTCTTCTGAGACATATGTACACCACATTCATTCTGATTTACTTCCAAACCCAAGAAGTATTTCATCAAACCCAAATCTATCGTATCAAATTCCTTCTTCATGGCCTCTTTAAATTGCTTGACAACTTCTACTGATGATCCCAAATAAATTAGATCATCCACATATACACACACCAGTAATACCTCAGAATGACTTCCCAATTTCTTCTATAATGTGTGTTTTGTCAGGCTTCAATGAAATCCTTGTGAATTAAACCAAGCATCTAACCTATCATACCATGCCCTTGGAGCTTGTTTCAGTCCAAACAAAGCTTTAATCAACCTGTAAACCTGACCTTCCTTACCTTGTAGTTCAAAACCTTTAAGCTGAGAAACATATACCTTTTCTTCAATTTTACCATTAAAAAATGTTGACTTTGCATCCAACTGATAAATTAGCCAATTTCTCTGAGCTCCAAGAGCTAAAATCGTTCTGACTGCATCCATTCTAGCCACTGGAGCAAACACTTTTTCATAATCAATTCCATATTCTTGAGAATATCCTTTTGCTACAAATATGGCTTTATACCTCTCAATTTCTCCATTTGGCTTCAATTTTGTTTTGTAAACCCACTTGACACCTATTTCCTTCTTTCCTGTTGGTAATTCACAAAGTTTTCAAGTTCCATTCTTCT
Source organism: Dioscorea cayenensis subsp. rotundata (assembly GCF_009730915.1). NCBI lineage: Eukaryota > Viridiplantae > Streptophyta > Magnoliopsida > Dioscoreales > Dioscoreaceae > Dioscorea > Dioscorea cayenensis. The sequence continues at coordinate 16,397,415 of NC_052484.1, forward strand.
GAATTGAGTCAATTTGTTCTGCCATAGCTTGCCTCTAATGTTCTAATTTCTCTGCCTCTTCAAAACTACTGGGATCTATGACATTAAGAAAAGAGCAACTTTCATACAGTTCCTTTAAAGTTCTAACCTTTGGTGTTGGTGATTTATCAACACTAGAGTCACTTGCTTGCTCAACTTGCTTTAGAGATGAATCTCTCTCACTACTACTTGCTATTGTTAAATCTGAATTATCCATCTCACCTGTTTTAGAATTTCCTATAACTGTCACCACTCTCCTTTCTTGTAAAGCAATTATATCAGATGATGTTTCTTTCTCTTTAGTCCACTACCAGATTTCAGATTCAATGAATCTTATATCTATGCTAACTAGAACTTTCGCAGATTTAGGCACATAAATTCTATATGCCTTAGCATCAGTACAATACCCAATAAAAATTCCTTCACTATTCTATTATCCAGTTTTTGCAAATTTTGTATAGGAATATGAACAAAAGCCACACAACCAAAGACCCTTAAGTGTGATACCTTTATTTTCACTCCAAACTAAGCTTCATGTGAAGTTTTTCCTTTGATTGCATATGTTGATGAAATATTAGAGACATATGCTGAAGTAGAAATTGCATCACCCAAAAACTTTTTGCCAATCCACTAGCCTTCAACATACTCCTTGCCTTCTTCACCAAGGTCCTATTTTTCCTTTCTGCAATCCCATTCTACTGGGGAGTATAAAGAGCTGTTAACTCATGTTTTACTCCTTTCTGTACACTAAATTCCTGAAATTCTCTTGACATAAATTCTCCCTCTCTATCTGTTCTAATAATCTTTAATTTATGTCTTGATTGTCTTTCAACTAGAGACATAAATTTTTGGGAGCAACTGAACACCTCATGCTTAAACTTCAATATTTACACCCAGCACATCCTTGTAAAATCATCAACAAACAACAAGAAGTACTTACCTTCTCCAATTGATTCAGTTTGCATTGGCCCACATACATCAGCATGTACCAATTGAAGTTTGTGTCTCTCTCCAGGTCCTTCTAGAATTAAATGAAAATTTTGCTAATTTCCCATAAACACATTTTTCACGGTAACTTATTTTTTTCACTTTAGGCAAACCCATAACCATATTTTGTTGTGCCAACACCTACAAACCTTGAAAATTTAAATGCCCATACCTCTTATTTGCTAAATCTTCATTCTTCAATGCATAATTCACTTGCTCATCACTGAAAAACTCAAATGGAAATAAATTGTTGCCACTTCTCTTAACATGAGACAAAACTCTCCCAGTGTCTACAGTCTAAATCACACACCCATGTTTACTAAAATTCACATCATAGCCTCCTTCACTTAACTAGCAAACACTTAGCAAATTATGAGTTAAATAAGGTACAAATTGAACATCATGAATCAATTTAACTGCTCCTCCTCTATAGACATTGATTGCAACTAATTCTTTGCCAAGCACCTTAACCTCCTTATTATCACCCAACCTTACTTTATGCCTCAAAGTTTCATCCAAATTATGAAAAAAAGTCTCTTCTACCAGTCATATTATTAGAGGTATCACTGTCCAACAGCCAAATAGAAGAATTATTCACTTCTTCTCCATTATGCACCATGAATAAATTCCCATAATCACTTGAACTTGGAGTATTTGATGAATTAGACCCCTCATCTGAATTTCTACCTTGAGAAGACCAACAATGTGACTGATAATGCCCACATTTCTTGCATTTAAAACATTGTATATTTTGCAATCCGCTACCAAACCTTTGACTACATTGTCTCTGATCTCTACTGAACCTCCTAAAAGGCCTTAGACCACCTTTGACACTTTCATTTATGCTTTGTTGCCTCTGTTGCATACCTTGCCTCTGAACACCACTTCTAGAATTATCTCCAAATCTTCCTCTACCTCTGAAATTCCTACTTCTTCCTCTCATTCTGCCACCTCTTGCATCTCCTTGGATCACAAATGCCTCAGGCTTCTCAGAATACTAATTAAATCTAGCCTCATGAGCCTGTAAAGATCCATCTCAATTCATCTAGAGACATCTTGGACATATCCCTTGCTTCTTCAATCGATGTGACAACATGTACAAACCTTGATGACAAACTTCTCATAACCTTTAACACCACATCTGCATCTTTTAATTCACTTTCCATACCTCTAATTTGATTTACAACTGCCAACACCCTTGTGATACATTGTTGTACTGTTTCTTCTTCCTTCATCTGAAGTAAATCAAATTTTGTCTCAATGTCTGCTGCCTCACTGAAACCATTCTAGATGTACCTTGATTTTCATTCTTTAAGTGATCCCAAGCTTTCCTTGCTGAGTCAAACCTCACAATCCTATGAAGAACTGTTTCATCCACAGCCTGCTACAACAAGAACAAGGCCTTTGCATCATCTTCTACCTCCTTCTTTGTTGGTTTTTCTTTGCTAATACCATCTTCAACAATTTTCCACAACCTATGAGATTTAAAAAAAGTTCTCATTATGTAATTCTAGTGCTCATAACTTTCTCCTTTGAATATTGATAGTAGAGAATGAGAAATATCAGGTGTGGGTGTAGACGAAGAGCTTGATATCGTTGCTTCTATAATTTGTAACCTTTCTTCACACAATCAATACTCCAAACACAACCTCTCAAAACAATAATCCTCTAAAACATCCTCACAACAAAAGAATTCCCAGAACCATCACAACACTCACCTCAAAGCTCTGATACCACTGTTAATTAGTATATAGAAACTAGATAACATAAGGAACAACTTTGGTATAGAAACCAAACATCAAAGCCTTCACTATTGATCTAAAAAATTCATACAAGTAAAAGGAACAAAGAAATTTAGAAAAAAACTACACATACTATTTGACTAAGAATACAAGTCATTTTTAATCATATTACACAAACCATAATAACTAAAATGAAACAAACTAGCTGAGTCATTTTGCAATGTGTAGGCTCCTGGTGCACTTAACCGCTTAACCAAATTTGCCTCGAACTTAAGCTAATCTTCCAGATGATGCAATCTTAGCCGTTCCCTGAAAACACAATCCTTGGCTCAGCCTCGAACTTAATCCATGAACTTTGATGGAAAACCATCTCAGCCCACTCCTACGCTCTCAATCTCCAATGAACTCAACTAACTTTCAAACACTTGAAAAGACAATCCTACCCCTCAAATCAAAACTTATTACACTAGGACAATCACAGTAACAGACATTCTTTCTTCTCCATTCCATCTTCTCTTCAATTCTTCCAACTTCAATCACAATTAACAAGATCGCCATTGATTGAGAAGGTATAAAACTAGTTGGACTTGATGAGAGACAAAATAACACTTATTAGACCATAAAAATGCATTGCGGTTATTTCCGATGCTCCAACATGTTGCTACCACTATGGCCTAATCATCTATGGATGGTTTGCGTATGATCAAAGTTCCCACCAAGTGAGGAAGCGAGATGGATGTGGGTTTATGATAGGGAGATGTGCAGATGTTGTCCATTCTATTTGTATGGAAGGATAGTCGATGAGGGCGTGCATGATTGTCTCTTCAAAAAGATTGCACATAGGGCAGATGTTTGTTGATATGATGTGGTGTGAGTGCAAGATTGCTCTTATGGGAAAGATGTTTTGAGAGCCCGCCATAAAAATTTCGCGTTCTTGGAGGCATTGGTAAGCTTCTACAATTTTGCCATGTAGAGGAGAAAAGCAGTTGCTTATTTGAATGATTGGTGATTACTACTCGGTAGCCACTATTAACTGAGTAAGCTCCAAAGGAGGTGTGCTTCCATCCTATATGATGAGTAATGTCTCTGAAAGAAAAAGGAATTTGCATGCGGAGATGAACATTTCTTTTTTTTATGGATAAACCTAACTTTGATCTTTCTACTTTGCTTAATACGCAACATTCAATCTAAAATATAATATATGATTATTTTATTATATTTTTCAAATCAACTCAATATCTATAGATAGCAGATATATAATCTGCTCCCAAAAACTTCTTTGCAACTCAAAATCTATACATAGCAGATGTATAATATGCTCCCAAAAAATTTCAAAGAATAAATGTAAACATTTTTAATTGCATTTAAGTCTTTATTTATATTAAATATAATATTAATAATTAAAAAAATTTAATTACATTTATTTATTTGTACAATAAATGTCCGTGAAACATTCAAAACTAATTATAGCCATTCAAAAAAAAAAAAAATCTTTTGTTTTACATGAAAAAATATGCCAACAATTTATATTATAGGGAGTTATTAATCATAGAGTCAAAGTTATCATGGTATGTCCAATATACAATATTGTCTCAAAACTTTATGTGGAAAACTATTCAAGATCAGATTTATGTACAGAGAATCACTGGTTTTCAGGGAACTACTACCTGTTTTTCAGGAATTATGTTGGCTGATTTCATGAATCAAACAACCATGAGTTGTGCCTGATTTTCTGGGTTAGATTGACAGCTATATATATTATATAGATGTGACATCTTTTAATAGCTGTAAAGTTATTTCTTCATTTGTGTGTGTCTATAAAAGAATGTATATTTCCTTCTTCTATGTATACAATTGAAAAATAAAATTATCCTTTCTTCTCCTAAAGAATTTCAGCATGGTATCAGAGAGGGATTCTTAAACATCTATTCACTATGTCAACTGACACTCAAAGCACAGATGCTCTTGAAGTGGCATCCAACCATGAAAATCCCATTCTTGAAACTCTAGTTGCTAGTCATGGCTCCTCAGAAAATTCACCTCATTCCATTACAGGGCATAAACTGAATGGGCACAATTATCTCCAATGGTCTCAATCAGTCATGATGTATATTTGTGGCAAAGGAAAAGATGAGTACCTGACTGGTGAGATAGCTCCTCCACAACCTGAAGATTCTAGGTTCAGAACTTGGAAAATACAGAATAATATGGTGATGTCTTGGTTGATTAGTTCTATGACTAATGAAATTGGAGAAAACTTTCTCCTTTATAGCATGGCTCATGAGATATGGGAGACAGCCAAGGAATTCTATTCCAGCAAAGAGAACACTTCTGAAATTTTTGAGTTGGAAACAACTCTTCATGATCTTAGGCAAGAAGATTTTTCGGTCACACAGTATTACAACCAGCTCTCACGCCAATGGCAAAGGTTGGATGTATTTGAAGAACAACATTGGAAGTTTCCTGAAGATGCAAAAATCTTCAGGGAATTTGTTGAGAAGAAGAGAATATTTAAATTTCTGATGGGTCTCAATAAGAACCTTGATGAAGTTCGGGGAAGAATTTTAGCAACAAAACCCTTGTCGGGTTTACGAGAAGCTTTTTCAGAGGTACGAAGGGAAGAAAGCAGGAAGAAAGTGATGCTCGGAGAATTGTCTATTATAACAATTTCCCAAACCTCTGCACTAATGGCACAACCTTCATCACGAGGAACTTATTTCACCAATGAAAACCGCCAAAGAAAAGGGAAATTATGGTGTGATCACTGCAAAAAATCTGGTCATTCTCGTGAGACATGTTGGAAAATCCATGGGAAACCTATAGATTGGAAGCCATCCAGATTTGTTGGGGATAAAGACACTAAAAGGAATCATGCAGCTATTGAAGGAAAGTCCAATGTTGATTCAAACCCATTCACCAAGGAGCAGCTTGAAGTGCTGCAGAAATTCTTTACAAATCAGAAAAATGCAGCCACAACTCCTGCTACTGGTTCATTGGCTCATAAAGGTACTTACTTACATGCTCTAAGTGTTATTTCAAAAAGCTTAAACCCCTGGATTGTGGATTCCGGGGCATCTGATCATATGATAGGAAATGCTACATGTCTCCAGAATTACAAGCCATGTCAACAAAATTTTACCGTTAAAATAGCTGATGGATCCTTGTCTAAGGTGGCGGGAACAGGTTCAGTGACTATTTCAAAAGATCTAACCATACACACTCGCTCTTTATGTCCCAAACCTTAATTGTAATTTACTTTCGTTAGCAAGCTCACACAAAATCTACAATGTGTTGCTAAATTTTTATCCCCGATCTTTGTGAATTTCGTGATTTGAGTTCGGGAGGACGATTGGCAATGCTAAGGAACATGCAGGTCTGCTTTCTCTTGGAAGTTGATTCCCACTTGTTAAAGACAAATTCCATACTGCTTGCATTACCTCAGCCCATTGTTCAAAAAGATAAAACTTATTTCTCCCTAAAAATGATCCAATTATGTTATGGCACTATCGCCCTAGGCCATCCTAATTTTTTTGTACCCTACGTAGGTTGTTTCCATCATTGTTAAAGAATAAAAAGCCCAAAGATCCTTTCAATGTGAAGTGTGTCAATTCTCAAAAGCATACTCGTAATTCTTTTTCTAGTCTCACATATAAATCCTCTTGTCCTTTTTTTCCATGATTCATAGTGATATCTCGGGGCCATCAAAAGATAAAAATGTTACTCGACTCGATGGTTTGTATCTTTTGTAGATGATCATACTAGAATCACTTGGTTATTCCTTATGAAAGAAAAATCAGAAGTTGGAAATATCTTCAAACAATTCCACATCATGATACAAACCCAATTTCATACAAAAATTCAAGTCCTTAAAACCGATAATGCCAAAGAGTACTTTTGCATCTTCCCTAGGAAATTATTTAAATGAGCAAGGAATAGTTCATGTAAGTTCATGTGTTGATACACCCCAACAAAATGGGATAGCTGAAAGGAAAAATAGACATCTTCTTGAAGTTGCTCGTTCTTTGATGTTCACCACTCATGTTCCTAAATTTCTTTGGGGGGAAGCAATTCTAACCGCTGCCTACTTAATCAATAGAATGCCATCTAGAGTTCTGAATTTCCAAACACCCTATGAACTTCTACTTAAATCATATCCTCATACTCACTTTATCACTACTTTACCTGCCAAAGTTTTCGGGTGTACTGCCTTTGTCCACATTTCCTCACAAAGCAAAAGTAAACTTGATCCAAAAGCTCTCAAATGTATCTTTATTGGTTATTCCTCACATCAAAAAGGGTATAAGTGTTATTCACCTATTAATCGAAAATTCTATAACACCATGGATGTTACATTCTTTGAAGAACAACCCTACTACCACAACATTAATAGTCAAGGGGAGACACAAAGAAACGAATATCAGCTTTTGGGACATTGACACACTAGAATCAACCTATGCTCCTACTATTGAACTTGCGTGAGCATGACTATCGGAAACCACCATAAAAACCAGCTCGAAAAAGACCACTCGAAAACAACTCGAAAAAAACTCATAGAATAGCCCACTGGAGACACACCATATTGCTACTTTCCAATACCACAAAAATCCAGCCCTATCCAATATGCAGAACCTTCAAACTTCCAAGTCTACACAAGGAGGAATAAACAACCAATGAGAGAAGACTTGCAACAGCCTGAACAATGCCTTGAGTCCAATCCTGACTCAAATTCCTCACATTCACCAGGTAATGATGCTTGTGATATGCTTGATGATAGACCTATTGCCTTAAGAAAAGGGAGAAGGACATGTACAAATCATCCTATGCATAATTTTCTTTCTTACAAAGGGTTGTCTCCTAATCATCATGCTTTTGTGAGTAACTTGGATAATATCCAGATACCAAGCTCCATAAGTGAAGCCCTTAAAGTTCCAAAATGGCGGACAACAGTGCAAGAAGAAATCCAAGCCTTAGAAAAGAATCGAACATGGATAATGGCAGATCTACCATCAGGAAAAAATCCAGTTGGGTGTAAATGGGTCTTCACTGTCAAGCATAATGCAGATGGGAGTGTTAATAGATTCAAAGCAAGATTGGTGGCAAAGGGATTCAGTCAATCATATGGAATTGATTATTTTGAAACATTTGCTCCAGTGGCCAAGTTGAATACTATCCGTGTACTGTTTTCACTCGTATCCAATCTAGACTGGCCACTTTATCAATTGGATGTGAAAAATGCCTTCCTCAACGGGGACTTAGAAGAGGAAGTCTACATGGAGATACCACCTGGTTTGGAAACCTCATCAACAAAAAATCAAGTGTGTAAGCTCAAGAAATCCTTATATGGGCTGAAACAATCTCCGAAGGCATGGTTTGACAAATTTACTAAGGTTGTCAAGGCATTTGGGTATACACAATGTCAGACAGATCATACAATGTTTGTCAATTTTTCGCCTGCAGGTAAGCGGGCAATACTGTTAGTCTATGTTGATGACATTATCTTAACAGGGGATGACTATGATAAAATCCAGAAGCTTAAAGATTTCTTGGCGAAAGAATTTGAAATCAAAGATCTAGGAAAACTCAAGTACTTCCTTGGAATGGAAGTTGCTAGATCAAGGAAAGGTATCTCAATCTCTCAAAGAAAATATGTATTAGACCTCCTCAAGGATACAGGAATGTTAGGCTGCAAACCTGCCGATACTCCCATGGATCCTAATTCTAAGTTGGGAAACAGAGAAGATTGTGCTCCCGTTGATAAAGCAAGATATCAACGATTGGTAGGAAAACTTATTTATTTATCCCACACAAGACCAGATATATGTTTTGCTGTTAGTCTGGTTAGCCAATTCATGAATAATCCTACAGAAGAACACTTGGAGGCAGTCTACAGAATTCTAAGGTACCTCAAAATGTCACCTGGTCAAGGATTGTTGTTCAAAAAAACAGCTAATAGAGCAGTCTCTATTTTTACTGATGCAGATTGGGCTGGGTCTATAACTGATAGAAGATCTACATCAGAATACTGCACCTTTGTTTGGGGAAATTTGGTCACTTGGAGAAGTAAGAAACAGTCAGTGGTGGCTCGGAGTAGTGCAGAAGCTGAATTCAGAGCCTTGGCATTAGGGATCTGTGAAGGGATGTGGCTAAAAAGAATAATATCTGAGCTGGGATTTCAAGATTTACAATCAATAAACACCTTGTGTGACAATCAGTCAACTATTAGCATTGCCAAAAACCCAGTGCAACATGACAGAACAAAACATGTTGAAATTGATCGACACTTTATTAAGGAAAAGATTGAATCTGGGTTAATATCACTAAATTTTGTTCGCACAAGTCATCAGATTGCAGATATCTTAACTAAGGCAGTTCCACGGAAATTGTTTGATGAATTAAAATCCAAGCTTGGTATGTTTGATATCTACAACCTAGCTTGAGGGGGAGTGTGGAAAACTATTCAAGATCAGATTTATGTACAGAGAATCACTGGTTTTCAGGGAACTGCTACCTGTTTTTCAGGAATTATGTTGGCTGATTTCATGAATCAAACAACCATGAGTTGTGCCTGATTTTCTGGGTTAGATTGACAGCTATATATATTATATAGATGTGACATCTTTTAATAGCTGTAAAGTTATTTCTTCACTTGTGTGTGTCTATAAAAGAATGTATATTTCCTTCTTCTATGTATACAATTGAAAAATAAAATTATCCTTTCTTCTCCTAAAGAATTTCAGCACTTTAAAATGGTAAAAAAAAAAAAGAACCCCACCCAGCTTATAACACATTAGTATTTCATAAGTTGTTTTTAAAATTATAAAATATATATATTTTGGATCTAGGAAAATCAATGAAACAATCATATATTTTAGATCACATGAGTCATATTGAACATTTTTAAAGTTTGTGAATGAAAATGAACATAGGAGGGAACTAGAAGAACCAAAAATGATTTTATTCTCCATATATATATGAAATTCACAATAACTCATCCAGAAGCCCATAAATCTATGATAAAATTTGTATGTCAAAAGAGCCAGAGATGAAGAAGTGGCATTTTGTACAACAAGTATCCCAAATAACAGTCCACAAAGTTCTGATGAAAAATTCTCTCTGTGCTGAAGAAATTAAAAGTTTGCTAAGAATAAGATCTCTTGTTCTTTGAGAAAACTGAGTTATGACAAAGTCAGTAGACTCAATGCTTGTAATTGCTAAAGCCAAACCCTGACACAGTAATCAACCAATCAAGTTTTTCTGAACAATTCCTATTCCTTAATTCCTCAAATTCTTAATTCTTATGGACAGCAAAAAGTAAAAGATTTGGAGACATTCAACTGAATGAATCATTTTTTTTTTAATGAATAATTTGTTAACTTACTACAATTTAAATAGCAGTCAGCTCTATTCAAGTTTTACAGATAATCAAATTTGGTGTACAGTATAAAAGAAATAAAGCCAGAAGAATGCTTTTACTTGCCTTCGTGTACTCTTTTCTGTGTCTGAAGAGGACCGAAAAAGTTCAATTCAGTCTCAAACTTTAAGTTTTTTCTGCAACATATAAATAAACTGTCAGCCTAGTCAAGTAACAAATTTAAATCAACATCGAAGAGCATGAGAGGAAGCAACGATTATAACGAGAGTTCATACCATTTATACTTTTTAGTATGCACATTAACAATATTTCCGCAAGTGCTCTCTTCCACATAACCAATGAATAGTTCTTTTACACTCTCATGAGTTCTATCGAGGACGGTTCATTGGTATACATTGAGTAGATTTGTATATTTATCACCTTCACTCTTCTCCATTTTCAAATATTTCGTGTTGCTCAGGAACATAGCCTTGCCTTTTCATGTCTAAAAGCAATAAATTCAGTATTGTGTAAATAGTTTCACCTTCAAAGTGCAGTATCTGTCTAGATTTAGCAACAAAGATTTCATTTTTGATGCTTATCCAGCTGTGTCCTCTGACCTTGATCACACATCTATCTTTCATGCTTCTCCGCAATCGAACCATGCTCTCCCACTTTCCTCTTGTTTCATATATTTTAGCTAATACAACATAAGGAAGTGCAAAGCGAGGTTCTAATTCCAATGCCTTCTTTGCAACCATTTCAGCAAATACAAGATCTCCATGAATTCTACAAGTCTCGAGAAGCAACCCCCAAACTGATTCATCAGGCTTGAAAGGCATAGTCTCGATAATATTTATCGCCTTTTCAAGCATTCCAGCTTGTCCGAACATGTCAACCATCAAAGCATAGTGTTCAATATCACGGACAATTCCATATTTCTCCACCATTGATGAAAACAGAGCATTCCCTTCAGTAATCAAAGCTTCATATCTACAAGCAGATAAAGCACCAAGCAATGTAATTCTATCTGGCTGAAGACCATGAACTTGCAATTGCCTAAACATTTTCAAAGCTTCCACTCCTTGCCCATGTTGAGCTAAGCCCATGATCATAGCATTCCAAGAAACCAAGTCTTTGGCATCCATCGATGAAAAGACTCTAATAGCAGAATCTAATGAACCAGATTTCATATACATGTCCAGAAGCGCACTAGCAACTACCATCTCTGCCTCGAAACCTGACTTAAGAGCATAACAGTGTATTTGCATTCCCTGCTCCATCAAGCCGAAACAAGAACTTGAACCGAGAATGCTTGCGAATGTGAACTCAGTTGGACGTATCTCCTTCTTCAGCGCCAAAACAAAAAGCTTCAGTGCTTCAAGCACAAGCCCATTTCGAGCATAACCCGAGATCATAGAATTGCAGAGAGCTGAATCCCACACTGTCATCTCTTCAAACAACTGAACTGCATCATACAGTCTGCCACATTTTGAATACATGTCAATAACAGCACTACAAACTATAGAGTTTGCAATACACCCTAATGAAAAACACCGGGCCAAGAGTTGCTCACCCTTAGCTATATCTCCAAGGTCACCACAAGCATTGATAAGAGCTGACATCGTGAACTCATCAGGCAAGAATACAGAGACCAACATCAATTTAAACCAAGCCAACGCTCTATCCTCATGCCCTGACCTTCCGCAAACTGCGATGATAGAGTTCCACGACAAAATGTCGGGTTTTTCAATGCCTTGAAACACATGACAAGCATAATCCACAAAGCCAATCCTCCCATACATATCAATGAGGGAGTTCCCAACAACAGTGTTCAATGAAATAAAGCAATTTCGGACAACGGCCGCATGCACTTGCTTGCAATGCCATTCAGAGGTGACAAAGGAGGCAGCGATGGAGAAAGTGAATGCACTGGCTCTCACTCCATCCTCTTGCATTCGGCGAAGGAAAGCCCAAGACTTTGCAACCATTCCACTCGCTGCATAACCTGAAATCATTGAATTCCAGCTCACTGAGTCTCTCTGCGGCATTTCATCAAACAGGTGCTGCGCAAGCTCAGCAAGCCCGGCTTTCCAGAGCGCCCCTAGCAGCGTGTTGTAACTGAAGGTGTTCTTGATTGGAATTTCTTGGAAAACACGGAGCGCACGATCGACGGCGCCGGAGCGGGAGTAGAGGGAGAGGAGGCGGTTGGCAAGGAATGTGTGGCGTTGAAAGGCGAGCTTGATGAGAAGCGCATGGATGGACTCGGCGGAGAGGAAGGCGTTGTGGGGGTTGAGATATAGGCATTGATCTATGAGAGCAGAGAAAGTGGAGAGCTTGAGCTTCAAGTGGCCATGGCCATGGCGGCAAGCAAGCATTTAGGCTCATGGAGGAGAACAAGAGAAAAATCCATACATTCTATTAATTTTTTAATTATTATAAGTTATAAGGATCTTTTTGTCAAGATATATTATAATAAAATATTTATGAAATTATTAATTTGTTTAGATTTAGTTATAAAATTAATTTTTGTTTTCTATTTCAACGAATCAAATTATCACTCTTGCCAACATGTTTTTTTGGAAAATTATGTTCAGATTTATATGTTAATGCTAATTTTTTTAGATTAAAAATTTTCCTTTATGTATTATTGTAATATGCATACATTTCATACATGCCAATCCATTGATACTAGGAAAAAATGACATTATATATATATATATATAAGCACACCTCAACTGTGATGGCAAAGTGCAAAGCACATCTTGGCTGTGATGGCAAAGTGCAATTTAGAATTTTTCGGACACCAACCAGTGTTAGACAATCAAAAAGAGACGATGAAGTAGGAGGAAATAACCCTGTTTAGCTGCTCTTTCATCTTGTTACCTTGAGTTTTATGAGGAATTCGTCTTTTCTATTTTTTTTTTTTCCAATTTCATTATTTTTTTGCTATCATTGTACGTGTGTTTATTGTATTCCAATCTCCACATCTAGTGTATTATTGATTCTCTTTGTTTTTGTTCTATTATTGTACTCTCATAATTTTTTCCCAATGAACGTGGTTTATTTTTTTTTAATTATTTGATTAAATCATAAATATATTTTATATCTATTCATTTAAATAAAATCTAAAATATTTATATTGATGTTGTTATTGTGCAGTGGCAAACTTTTGTTTAAAACAAATATCAGACATTTTAATGAGAAATTCCTTTTTTTCATCTATGCCAAAATTATATATATATATATATATACTGTGCTACATGTAATAACCACTCCTTAGATTGTTACATGTAGCACAGTATATATATATATATATATTTCCATAGATTGTTAAATGTAGCACAGTAAATATATACATATATATATTCATGCAACCAGCAGGATGAAAAAGGTGCCAGAAGCTCATAAAGCTAATGCTCTTTGTTTGTATTTTATTTTTATTAAAAAAAAAGTAATCGATTATTTTATTTATTAATCTATCAAACGAATTAATACTAATTAAAAGATCAATTTGTAAGCATTATTTTTAAAATTATTTTAATACATTGTTGAATTGGATAACTCAATTCATATTAAAAGTGATTTGATGTTGTTAGGCACAAAAGTGGAGGGGAGAGCGAACCCCAAAAAATCAGCCTAATAGTATAAGATGTCTCCCACTTATATGCACACATGGAATCCATCTAATAGTCGATGTGGGACTAAACATGGGTTCATTACATAGCACCCCCGGTTGAAGCCTGACGCCCTTGTCAGGCCCAACGCAAAGCTAGCCAGCCCCGGGCACCAGGGTCCGATTTTATCTGGGGGCCATGCCGATACCCATACATAGGCCAGAGAGACCCTAGTGCAAAACCAGACAGTCTTCCCCTCCACTTATGTGCACTACATTGGTGCTATTGTTAATAAGTAGAGAAATGCCCAGTGAATGAGGATCACCTTCACAATTTTTTAACAAGGACACATTGAATATTGGGTGTATGCGAGTGTCCTCTGGCAATAGTAATTTGTATGCAACTGTCCCTATTTTTTGAATTATTTGAAAGGGACCAAAGAATCTCATACTTAACTTCTGATTTTTCCTCAAAGAGAGAGAAAGTTGCCGATATGGTTGTAGCTTAACAAAGACCCAATCTCCAGTAGTAAATGAAATCTCCGAGCGCTTCTTATCAACAAACTTCTTCATCAGAACCTGTGCTTTCCACATATTGTGCTTCAATTGTTGTAGAATTTTATCTCGATGTTGCAATAGTAATGAAACTTCAGTAGGATCATTGTCATTTGAATTACATGAGATTAATATTGGAGGAGCACAACCATATACTATGTGAAATAGAGTGAATTTAGCATAGCAATGGTATAATGTATTATACCAATACTGAGCCCATGGTAGATAATCAACCCAAACTCTTGGATTTTTAGAAACAAAGCAGCGTAGATATAGTTCCAAGCATTTATTTAGTGATTCTGTTTGACCATCTGTCTGTGGATGGTATGCAGAAGATCTAGACAATGTAGTACCATTGATTGAAACAAATGCCTCCAAAATCGACTAAGGAAAAACCTGTCATGATCACTGATTATACTCTTTGGAACTCCATGCAATTTGACCACATTATGAGTGAAAGCTTCAACAACCACCACAAAAGAAAAATCAGCCTTCAGGGTATGGAATGCCCAAATTTAGAAAGCCTGTCTACCACAACAAAAATAACAAAACATCCCTTAGATATGGATAAGCACATGATAAAGTCCATTGATAAATCATCCCATATCTGTTAAGGAATAGGTAAAGGTTGAAGAAGATCATTAGGATGGGTATGATCTGATTTTGCTTGTTGACATATCACACAAGTCTTAATAAATTCTTTAATGCCATTGCGCAACCCTTTCCAATAAAACTACTGAGACATCCAAACTTATATGTACGCAAAGATCTAGCATGACCCCCAATAGGAGTGGAATGATATTCATATATAAACTGAGATCTTAACTGAGAAACCTCCGGAATAACCAATTTCTCTTTCTTCCAAAGTAAATTTTGTTGCCTTGAAAAATCAGAATCACTGCTTTTATTAGACTGAATTGCCTGTATTTTGTCTAAACAAAATCTGCCATGCTGTTGTAATTGCTGAGTTTCAGATTGTAGAGAGCACCGTGGTATCGAATTTTGCATATGAAAACACCTAGACAAGGCATCAACAGCTAAATTCTCTTTACCATGCATATATTCAATAGTAAAATTGTAACCAAGCAACTTGGGAAGCCAGCATTGTTGTTGAGGAGTGTGAATATTTTGTTGAGAGAGATGACTCAAGGCTTCTTGATCTGTTCTAATTGTAAATTGATTGACAAACAAGTAGTGTCTGAACTTGTTCACTGCCTTAGTAACAGCATAAAGTTCCCTGACATAAGCTGATTTATTCTGTATTTGAGGAGATAATTTATTTGAGGAGTAGGCAATTGGGTGTTTATCTTGGCTTAAAACTACACCAATGCCAATCCCATAAGCATCAAATTCCAAGGTAAATGGCTTAGTAAAATATGGTAACTTCAATATTGGGCAGCAGAAATAATCTATTTTAGGTTTTGAAAAGTTGATGTAGCTGCAGAATTCCATTGAAAAGAGATGCTCTTTGCACTTCACCGAAATATGGAGAGCTTCCTTCTTTAATAGATCTGTTAAAGGCCTTACTTGAGGAACATAACCTTTAATAAATCTTCGATAATAACCACTAATTCCCAGAAGTCCTCTCAATTGTTTGAGATTTGTAGGCACTGGCCAATGTAAAATAGTATCAACTTTAGTCTAATCCATTTGCACTCCTGCAATAGACACTATATGTCCCATGTATTCAATTAGGAACAATTCAAAACAACACTTGGAATATTTAGCAAATAATTGGTTCACCCGCAATGTTATAAGTATTTGTTCCAAATGTATTACATGACTCCAAGTTCTTACTATAGACCAAGATGTCATAAAAAAAAATCAGAACATATCTCATCATTGCAAAATTGAAAATTTCATTCATCAAAGCTTGGAAGGTGGCTGGTGCCTTGGATAATCCAAAAGGCATTACTAGCTACTGAAGGTGACCATGATGGGTGCCAAATTCTATTTTATATCTATCAGCAGGATGGACTAGAACCTGATGATAGCCAAATCTTAGATCTAACTTAGAAAAAATTTGTACACCATTTAGTTCATCTAACAATTCATCAATAGTTGGTATTTGATAAGCATCTTTAATAGTGAGAGCATTCAATGCCCCATAATCTGTGTAGAACCTCCATGTGCCATCCTTTTTCTTGACCAAGATCACAGGTGAAGAAAATGGACTGATGTTGTGTTTAATCAACCCATCCTGCAACATTTGATTGACTATAATTTCAGTTTCATTCTTTTAGTCTGTGAGGGTACCTATAGGGCCTCACTTTAACAGGTCGAGAATTTGGTTGTAAGTTAATTTTGTGGTCACATGCTCTTAGAGGAGGTAATGATGTAGGTACAAAAAAAATTGGTAATTCTTCAACAAGAGCTGCTGTAATTTTTCAGGCATTTCCTTAGGATATTCTAATTTCATTTCTATACCTGCAATTGATGAAACAACTGTATTTCTATCCATAGAATCATAATGACCCAATTTCACTGACAATTAATAACATTTAGCAATAGCCTTTGATCAGCACAGTCTATATAATTGATGAATAGAAGCCATGTGTGGGCCTGAATTTTTATCACAATGAATACTAACAAATTGGCCATCAGCATAAAATTGGATGAACAAATCCTTGTAATTCATTATATAAGACCCTAATGTTGCTAACCAATCAGCTCCCAGAATTACTTTTGCTCCCTTAATTGACAGCAAATACATAGGAATTTTCAAGACATGTTCCTGGACCTGAACTTGAAAATTTTGTATAATTCGCTCCACCTACAAAGCAGAACCATCCTCCACCAATACCTTAAATGGAATACTAGGATGCACATCCAAATGTAATAATTTTGCCAATCTGAATTGGATAAAGCTATCATCACTTCCTCCATCTAATAAAATCTGAACCTGATGACCATTAATATAACCTGCAAATCTCATAGTTCCAGAAACAGGAGCACTGTTCATAGCATTCAAGAAATGCTTAGTAAAAGCCTCCTCAGTAGAAGTAGATATTGATGCACTGTTTAAAGCATTTACAGAGTGCTGAATAGGAGATTCTTCTAGAGGCATGGAATTATCAAACTCCAAGGTAAAATCAGTTGTAGGAACTGCCTCCTCGGGAAAATTTTCCTCACCCCATTGTAACAATAGTAGCCTTTTATTTGGACATTTATGATAAGGAGAATACTTCTCATCACAATCAAAAACACCTTTGGCATGTCTCAATTGCATCTCATTAAAAGTAATCCTCTTAAATGGTTGTGAATTTCCTGAAGAACCAGGTAGAGATTGTTGTGTACTACCTTGAATTTGCTGAGAATTTACCCATGGTTTAGATGATGATGATATAGCACCTGAATTAAACTTTGAGTGACCAATAACAGAATGAACAGCTAGCGTGAAAACATTATGTTTAGTAGACCTCCTTGTTATCATTGGACATTTATCAGAATACTTGTCTTCATACAACCTTGCCAATTGCATTGCTTGAGGTAAAGAATCAGGCTTTAATGGAATAATATCAATATGTATTTCTGTTTTTAATCCATTAATAAAGCAAGTCAATAAACTCTTTGGAGACATGCCATCCATACGATTTGGCAAAGCAATGAAAGTATCATAGTATTGAGTAATTGTGCCATCTTGAGACAAATTAAACAAGGCATAACCTGGATCTCATAAGCTGAAGGTCCATAAGCAAATTCAATAGTTTGCAGAAATTGAGACCAAGATGTAAGATAACCATTTTTTTTTCATCATTTGATACCATGGGCTAACATGCCCCTCAAAATGAATATGAGCAATTCTGAGTTTGTATGGATCAATGATGTCAAAGTACTCAAAAAATAGCTCGGCTCGAAATATCCATTGCAGTACATCTGAGCCATCAAAACGAGGAAAATCTAATCAAATTGCCCTCATTTGTGCTAAGGATTATCATGATAATCAGGGTCATTTCTGATGATTGTTATCTGCACTAATGTAGAAATAGGAATATTGTCCTGCCATTTTGGTTGTTGATGTTCCAAAAGTAAAGACAACCTATTGAGAGCTTGCTCCATAACATCCATCATCATGTCCAATCTAGCTGCAATATCCTTCATGCGAGTAGATTATGCCATGAATGTAATCGAACTCACACCAGAGGACAAAAAAAGGCACCAATGTTATGCATTTAAGTGGAGGGGAGAGCGGACCCCAAAAAGACCAGTCTAATGGTGTAGGATGTCCCCCACTTATATGCACACATGAAGTCCATCTAATAATCAATGTTGGACTAAACATGGGTTCTTTACATATCCTTTATGTCATGTCTCATATGAAAGCTTATTATATATGATGTCATTTATGAAATTTGGCAAAACCTAAAATAAAAAATAGTGAATTAAAAGCCCAATTGAATTTTTTTAATTAATTAAAAAAAACTTAAATTAATTAACTATTTTAGCACCAAAATTGTGCTTTAGGATAATATATATATATATATATATTCAACTAGAATGCTAACAGAAGAGTTCATAGGTTCACTAATTCAAAGAAAAGAGCGCATCTCTCAGTAGAGAAAGATGCAATTTATTTTCACATTGAATTCACGTCTCTAATTCATCCTATTTCATCGCACTTATTTCATCAAGATCATCCAAAGACAAGAACACTTCATCCAAGCAAGAAAGTTCAGCTTCTTCGTCATTGAGTAAGCCCGTTTGCGAGTCTTGATTCACCTCTGAAACTCTACAAAGAGCCCACTTGTTGCATTCCTAATGATCAATGCAAGAACTTCATCACAAATACAAGAACAATGTGATAATTATAAGAATTTTTAAAAAGAAAAAAAAACTATGTACTATAACTTACTATTTTTGGATCTTTTCTTTTCTTTGATGAGCTACTACTATTGCTGTTATGTCTAACAATGCCATTCAATAAATGGTACTCATGCATCACCCAATTGGTGTTAATCTCCTCAGTAGTTTGATAGAACACAAAGGTCTTCTTCAATCCAACCATGTCATTGCCAATGCTCACTGGTTCATCGTTATTGAAATCAATCCAATATCCATGATTTGAAGCTCTTTCAGTAGTTCTCCGGGTGAAGAAATACCAATAATTTCCAGCTTGCAAAGCTTTACCTTCATAGATCGAATCATATATATGAACATAAACTTTCATGAAGAGTAGTAGTAATCCAAGGAATTAGAAATAATTAAAACTAACCATGAAGCTCCCATGGTTTGTAGAGCTTTAAGTCAAGTGTAGGGATAATGGGAGGTTGGCAAGGTAGTCGAGCCGCCTTTCGGTAGAGGAAATGTCCAACGAGCTCTTTGTCGGAAGGGAAGAAATGGAAACCAGGTGGAAGTCCATCCATTTTCTATCTAATGAGTTGTTTCTATAGCTTTGTTTTGACCTGACATGCATGTCCAATTATATATATATATATATATATATGTAACATAACTTTCAGCAGAATGCACAACTGCATTAGTGTTTTATTATCTATTCTCTCAAAGCATGTCTTGAGTTCCTCCAACAACAATTAAAGAAGATAATTAAATGGAGTATTAATTAAAACAAAGTTTGATTAATTTAATTGATTTAATGATGAAGAGCATCGCATGCTCATGTCATGCAAAGCTAAGAGAAGACGTCAGAGAATAAGAATTAGAGAATTATGATCACAAACCAAAGATTGCAACTAAAGGGCATGAGAAGTCCTCACTTAGAGAAGAAGGCACCAAACATATTCTAGACACTGCACCATCTGTACCTGCTGCTGTTTGGTCTCTCATATAAACCACCACCATGCAATGATGCACATCACTTGCACTACCCTCTCTTCATTTTACAACATTCCCAACATAGAAAGCCACAAGCATCAACATGGTTTTATTCATGAAAAGGATATCTAGTACCACTTTTAAGAAGTGGGAGAAAAGACACACACATATATATACATACACAAACAAACAAACAGCACCATGCAATCTTCAACTATGGTTGCTATGTGATGCAAATGTGATGCAAGTGTGATACTTTACCCTTCTTTGGCATTTAATGCATTTAGAACATAAAATCATGACTTAATTACAATGAAAATCAATGAAATATCAAATGAGTATTATATATAAGTAGATATGGATGTACATACATATGATGCATGAGTGACTTTACAAGCACTGTTGGTTGCTTTAGTGAGCACTCAGGGGGCACTGTGATGGTGCCCACATATCTTTATTGTTCTTGGGAATTGACAAGCATGCATACACTTCTCTCCATTTTTGTGAGATAATGATGGTAGGTTCATGTGCTTCTCTGATTCTTAATCCCATATGCTTTATTAAGGACTTAACTTCCCATCTCCGCTTGCTTGCTTGCTTTCTTTCTCTTCATTAATATATAAAGATTATGTTTGAATTTGGATATATATTTGACTTAGATAACAAGATTTGCATCCTTTGGTGTAAGATTTCAACTTAGGAGTGCATGGCTTATTAGTTATTATAAGTGTTCCTTGGTTGCTTGACAATTACTCGATCGAACAAAATTGAAGGTAAATTGGTAAAATGCTTAGTTTTTTTAAGGTGGGATTGTATGAGTTTAATTTGTTGAGTGATTATACAAATATTTAAAGACAAAAGATTTATTTGATTTGACAATTTTGTTTACCGCATAGAATCATGACATCCAAATGAATCAAAGAAGAAGAAAAATAAAAATAGAAAAAATGCTAACCATTTCGAAACTATCAAACCGAGTTCAAAAAATTATGAGGGTTATATACTCAATCCTAGCACTATACTAATCAAATGGTATTTTAAAAAAGGGAATTTCCCAAAATATAATACATTCAAACATGCATGATTTTTTCTACTCTGTTAACATATTTCAATGCAAGCTCTTTGTTAGAACTCCAATAATGCATAAGATATAATAAAGTTTTGGTGGGATATATAAAAGAGAAAAGAAATATCATGTGTTATAAGTGCATTGCTTTTAAATATGTAATTATGTATCTTTTATTGATATGAAATACATTAAAAAAACACAAAGGCTTAAATGGGGTGTACGAACAAGTTTCGCTCGCATTAATTAAGAAAGATGTATTATAGCTTGAATTTTTTTAATCTTCCCTTTCATTTCATCGATTTTTGTATTCACTCAAGAAAAACAAAATTCTTCTCAAATGAAACCTTATGATTTTTTTTTTAACAAGATGAACTATTAAGCTATTAATTAAAAAGTAGAGGCTTATACAATTCAAGGTAAAATAAATGGGCGCAAGGCCCTTCTCAAAATATGATTAGAATACTTTTCATTAGGATGTAAAAAATAATTGTAAGAGGTTAAAACTTTAGCAGTCTTACAAAAGTATCTTATGAAATTACTGTTGGAGTTTTGGCCTGAAATGCAACAGTGAAAAACTGCGGAATTTACTGTAGCAATATTATTGCAGCATTGTTACTGTTCACTGTTACCGGTATGCAGGCGCACACTTGCCCGTGAAGTTCACTGGCAAAACTATGCAGTTGGTATGCGGGTGCACGGTTGCCCGTGAGGTTTTCTGTCTATTGGTACTGTAGTGATTTACTGCAGCACGAACACCGCAGCACCGTTACTGTAGCAAAAACACTGTTTACTTACGGGGTTCATGCGCCCGCATACACCCCGTGAAACTCACTGGCGATCTTGTGCGGCCCGTATGCAGCCCGCATAAGCTGCAAAAAACCTTGTAGAGCTTCCTTGAGGCTTCAAATGTCTTCCCAAGTCTTCTACAACCCTTCAATGCTTCAAAACAAGCATAAAACACTACCAAACCCCTCATTCATGTTAGAATGGGATGAACAACAATGCAAAGACACAATTTTAGCGTGGAAAACCCTAAGAATCGAGGGAAAAACCACGGGACTCCTTAGAGCCTCTTAAACATGCATCCACTATGTCAACAATGGGTTACAATGGTTCCTCTCTAGCTAACTAGAGGTTTACATGCATGAGGGCAACAACATTCATAAGAAAGGATTTGTATGACATTACCACCATCATCATCAACAAGGATGGATAACAAACAACAAATAGAGGTGAAGGAAGGATCAAACCTAATCAATAGGTTGAGCTTCTTGCAAGGAATCTCCTCCCGGAGTTTGAGTGAGATCCGGCGATGTTTGGCCGTCTGATCTCCTTGCCCTAGCTCCCTCTCTTCCCTTTCTCCTCTCTTGGTTTCTTGGTGGTAGCTTCCTCTCTCTCTCTCTCTCTCTCTCTCTCTCTCTCACTCTCACATGTTGCCCCCCTTTTCACAGGAATGACTCATTCTCATTCACAAAAGAATGAGAGAATTTAGCCTGTGAAAATACCTTGTTGCCCTCCACTTCTTCATTATTGACATAGCTTCATTTTTTTTTCTTTTTCATTTTTATCTTGGGTCATGCCCAAGCATTATTACTCTTTGTTGGTAGCCCACCAAATGGGCTGAAACCCAACAATTACTAACTAAACCGGATTTATATAATTAACTAAAATAAGAAACTGTAATGGGTAAACAAGAAATTTGGAATACATCTAAAGATCCACAACAAATTCAGAGACTAATTTCCTAATAAGGGTTCAATCATTCATCAAATGAGTGGGATTACATTCAAGCCACCACTATATCACAGCATTCAAGCCAAACAATCTCATAGTTTCAGATTTATGTCTCCAGACTATATCAAGATAACAAGAAGAAATAGAACAAACTCAAAGGAAACAGCAACAATCCAAGCAACAAACTAATCAACACTTATTATTGAGATACTAAAAGAGTCACCAGAACCTTAACGCCTCCATTGATCTCACCGGAAAACATCAACCAAGACCTCCCAGTCTTCTCTCCAGAAAAGTCCAAGCCTTTCTCAACCAAATCACAGCATACCCCTTTTCTCTACCTTCTTTCCCTTCTTATATGCTCCACCCCCTCAGGCCATAACAAACTCTTTGTACCATTTGTTGGCCTTTTTTCCTTCTCTCGCTCATCCTCTGAACACCACGTGTCATCACCCCATCCATTGGATGCTTTACCCCAATCTCAGATTCAGACATCCGTCCCTTCTTTGACGCGTCTTCCATGATCTTCTCATACTCTGATTGGTCCACATCATCCAAATATTCTCCCATATTCTGAGTGATTGTTGACTTGTTAACATTCTTTGGCAAAACATTCCCCTTCTTCGCCTTTGACTCGTCCAAGCCACCATCCTTTTTGAGCACCTTGTATGGTAATGACACCCTGGTCATTACACTACCTTCCTCGTCAAGATAGACCTTGTCCTCAAGGTCGAGAAATGGATACTGCTGCTGAAGAAAGTGTACATCCTCCCAAGTATTATTGTAAGAAGGTAAATCTTCCCACTGCACCAACATTTGTAAAAGTTTCTGGGGTACGAATTACTTGACGAACTCCCACAATAAACTCCGGTTGCAAGCATGGACTTTCCTTTATGGTAAGCAACAGAAGTGGAACAAGAGAGCGTGTAGGATCCCCGAAACATTTCTTTAATATGGAGGCATGAAAAACTGGATGAATGCGAGCCGTCGCCAGTAATTGTAATTTATATGCCACGGAGCCCAATTTCTGCAGGACTTGGAATGGTCCAAAATACTTCATGCGAAGTTTCTGGTGGCGTTTCAGAGCTACTGAATGTTGTTGATATGGTCTTAACTTCACAAATACCCAATCATCGATGTCATATGATAGTTCAGAACGCTTCTTATTTGCAAAGTGTATCATACGATCTTGTGCTCGAACCAGGTTCACTTTCAATTGCTACAACAAAGTAGAAACAGCAAGGGGATCCTTCTCATTGGAGTAATATGGTAGAAGTGGTAGAGGATCTCGACCATACACGGCCTTAAAAGACATCATGCCAATGTCGCTATGATGAGCTGTGTTATACCAGAATTCATCTTAGGGAAGTAAATCCGGCCAACTACGAGAATTATCACCAATACAACAACGCAGATCTTGTTCTAAACATTTATTGAGTGCCTCTGTTTGACCATCCGACTGAGGATGATAAGCAGAAGAAAAGGCAAGAGTAGTACCCATGCTTTGGAACAATTTTCGCCAAAAATGACTGGTGAAAGTCTTATCCTTGTCGCTGACTATGTTCTTAGGGATCCCATGTAATTAAGCAACATGATGGATGAAAGAATTAGCCAGAAAAATGCTTGTAAAATCACTGTGAAGAGGAATATAATGACCATACCTGGAGAGATGGTCGACCACCACCATGATGACTGAATAACCCTTGGTATATGGCAAACCCAGAACAAAATCTAATGAAATCTCCTCCCAAACTTGTTGAGGAATGGACAACGGTTGTAGTAAACCCCCTGGATGAGTGTGCTCATGTTTAGCCTATTGGCAAATAAGGCATTCTTGAACATAAGTTTGAACAACTTTTCGTATCCCTGCCCAATGAAACTGTTGCGCAAGGCGCGCATATGTGCGAGCATAACCTGCATGCCCACCTATCAAGGATACATGAAATACATGAAGCAATTTAGCTCGCAGTTGTGAATCATCTGGTACAACTATTTTGCCTCTGTACCACAAGAGATCATTTTTCCAACTATATTGTGAATCAACATGTGTGTTTGCTTGTAACGACTGCGATCGGGCCCAAGAATGAATCTGTTTTCGTAAGTAGTGAATAGACTCAAGCAACTCAAAGTGTGGCTGAGAAACTAATAAAGAAAAGCATCAAGATAATGCATCTGCCGCCAGATTATCCCTACCAGGTTTGTATTCGATTGTGAAATCGAAACCAGACAACTTCGGTAACCATTATTGTTGTTCTGTCGTTTAGATAGCTTGTTATGTTAAGTGCTTTAGTGCCTACTGGTCGGTTTGAATGGTGAAAGAATGTCCAATCAAATATTGACGAAACTTGCCAACCGCTTCTGTAATAGCATATAATTCCCACACATACGTTGACTGTTGTTGCATTCGAGTAGTCATGCATTTAGAGAAGTACGCAATGGGATGATCACTTTGGCTTAGTACGCACTAATGCCCGACCCCGAAGCATCGGTCTCTAGAACAAAAGGCTGTGAGAAGTCTGGTAATCTTAAAACTGGTGCTGAAGTGACTGCCATCTTCAGAGAATGAAGTGCATCTTTTGCTTGAGATGTCCAATGGAAGTTGTCCTTCTTAAGAAGATCTGTTAGTGGCTTAGCAATGTGAGCATATCGATGTATAAAGCGGCGATAATGACCACTCAAACCTAAGAATCTCCGCAACTGCTTCAATGATGATGGCAATGGCCACTGTAAAATAGCTTCAACCTTCGACCTATCCATTTGAACCCCATGCTAGGAAACAACATGGCTCAAATAATCGACCTCCGTCATGCCAAAAGAACATTTTGAAAATTTGGCGAACAATTGATGGTGCTACAACGTAGCTAAGACAGTCTCCAAGTCACTGCAAATGAACAGCCCATGATGCACTGTAAACTAAAATGTCGCCGAAGAAAACAAGGGCAAACCTTCGGAGTGCAAAGTTGAATATCTTGTTCATTAGTGCTTTGAAGGTCGCAGGAGCGTTGGAAAGGCCAAACGGCATTACAAGCCATTGAAAGTGGCCGTGATAAGTGCGGAAAGCCGTTTTGTGCCTATCATCCGGGTGAAGAAGTATTTGATGATATCCAGAGCGTAAATCCAATTTAGAGAAGAATTCATCCAAAAGTTTATCAACCTTTGGAATAGGAAATGCATCCTTGATCGTCAATTCATTGAGAGCTCTATAATCGGTGCAAAATGGCCAACTTCCATCCTTCTTTTTAACCAGTAAAACTGGAGAAGAAAATGGACTAGAACTCGGTTCTATCAAACCATCTTGCAACATTTGCTCTGCCATCTGGTCTATCTCTGTTTCGTGGCTATGGGCATACACTACAAGAAAATTGACCTTTTGCGACCAAATATTTGCGACGGCTCGATCAACCCTTGCAAAATGTATTTTTTGCTACCAATATAATTTGCGTAGAGAAAAAGCTATAAGCTTTTGCGACAACAATCAAAGTCATCGCAAAAACTATAGGCATTTGCGACTATCACTTTCTTTGGTCGCAAATACTATGTTTTTTTGCAACCAAGAACAATATCCATCGGAAAAAGTATGAGTTTTTGTGACCAAACAAAATTCCCTCGCAAAAACAATGTGTTTTTGCAACCATTCAAAATGCCGTCGGAAAAACTACGATAGTTTGCGACCAACAAAAATGCCCTCGCAACAACAATGCGCTTTTGCAACAAATATTGATGTTCGTTGCAAAAACTATAAGCTTTTGTAATGACAATTAAAATCATTGCAAAACTTTTAAGCATTTGCGACTACCACTTTTTTGGTTGCACATACTATAAGATTGTGTCATAAATTGTCATACTGGTCACAAATACTATGATATTTTGCAACCAACAATAATGCATGTTAGAAAGACAACAAGGTTTTGCAACCAACCATAATATGCCCTCACAAAACTATGAGCTAGTGCCAACAACATTGATTGTCAATCTCAAAAACTATAAGCTTTTAACACAATTGCAAAAATTGTGAGATTTGGCAACAATATAATTGTCAATCGCAAAAACCTTGAGGTTTTGACACAATTGCCAGTATTATCGCTAAAAATATGAATTTTCTGACCACCAATAATGGAATCACAAAACATGTAATAATAATAATAATAATAATGATTTATCTTAAATTTTGTAATGATTAATAAATCTCTATGTTAATACTTGATGCAAAAATCAACTCTCCATAAAAGTTTTTTGTACTATAGCTATAATTAGTCCATAGAAGATAGTTTAGTTTTTTTCTTTAATATTTTTAATCGCACCCAAGAGTAAATATAAAGATCATAAAAAGCACAACAATATAAATTAAACAAATTATGGAATTATAAAAAAATAATTTAAACATATTTATATAATAGACAAGAAGAGATTTTTAATTTTTTTAAAAATTATAAAAGTCAGTAATTAATTATTGTAATGATTATGATGTATATATAATTTAGAGGATTGCATATGTATAGAAAATTCCAAAATTCAATTGATCATGCTCGATGAATTTCATTTCGTCCCCTTTGGTAGTACATATATCAAAGTTAAGTAAAATTAGATCATCAATAGTGCACATTAATATATGTATATGAAATATGATTTATGAAAAAGGAAAAAAATCCAAAAGAAAGTTAAAAAAAGTGGTATAAGATGCATCCAGCTTGTCACAACACGAAGTCATTGAATTATGTTCCAACCTCTCATCACGGATTTGTAAGTCGCTCTCATCTTTTGTTTTTAGATAATGTTTGGAAATTAGATATTGTTTAAAAATCGACAAATAAATAAAAAAATAAAAGGGAGAAAGAGGGAGAAGGGTACTTCAAAAACAAACTATAAATATGTATTTTTCTTCTAAAGTCAATATTATTTTTTAAAAAAATATTATACATAATGTTTAATTACGTCTCGGATATTTGTTAATAAATACTCCCGTGATGATATATATCATCAAATTTGGATTTATTTATTTATTGAGGAAAACAATTTTAATAAATTTTTTTCCCTAAATTTAAGTATTTATTTTAAATTTTGGAAAAACTAAGGATCAACAATTTAGAAATGATGATGAAATTAGCAAGATTGATTCATATATAAACATGTTTCTTGGTGATTCATATATAACCATAGTATCTCCTTTATCTTTACTTTTAGTTTTTGTTATATTACATTAAATCCTATTAGATCTAAAAAAAGTGGAATAACTTATTGTTGAGCTTTTAATTCGTTTTGTGGTATGATCTTTTAACTTAAACAATAATTCCATCAATAAATATTTTCAACATATACTTAAATTTTATAAACCCTTACATAAATACTAAAGATGAAGCATACTAAAATTTGTTCGAATACTACTAATTTCACAAAACAAAATTATTATTCCCTTTAAACAAAATTAAAAATAATTCAAAAAATTACTTTAAAAAGACTCTCTCGATTCACATAAAAGATTATAATTACTACTAGTAATAAAATGCATATCTTGTGAATCATTCACATAGACAAACTTATATGTTATCCTGCATCATAAGACATATATAAAATATACCCAAATTCCACACCCCGATGTGATGGACTAAGTTGCATAACATCAGAGTCCTAGGCTTGGTCCAAACTTTAAATAGATAGATAAATAAATAAATAAATCTTAAGGAAATTTAAAATAAATAAAAATATTTATTAAAAAAACTGAATCAAAATTTATATTTAATCACATTGGAAATTTAGTCTGGGATGTTATTTTTGATTTAGATTTTTGGTAAAAAAATTTAAATTAAATTTTTAACGAAATTTAGTCATAATTATTAGATGGAATCACATCGGATACCCTAAGTTTTTTTGAATAATTTAGATTTAATCAATATTTAAAAACATTTGTCTTAAATAATTTAAATTAATTATAAAAAAACTTAAAAAAATTTTAAAAATTTTTTTATTTGGTTTTTATTCTTTTAAATTTATGAAAATATTACAAAAAAAATAGGAAAAAAATACAATAATACCATAAAAATAGAGAATAAGAAAATTTTCTTTTTTATGTTGGATATATATTTATAAAATTAATTTTTTTTTTCTTTTTAAAATATTTGAAAGAGAGTACAGAAACTTTTATAAATTATAAAATTTCATTAAAAAAGATAATGTTTTTTTATCTTTGAGAAAGAAAACCAGGCTTTTCTCACCAACCATCATCTTCTCCCTAATCTTCTCACCAGCCATCATCTTGTCCAGTTAGCCGCTACCGCTTTTTCTTTTTTTCTTCTCCGGGTCCGCCGTTGTTTGCCCTTGTTTTTGAGTCGCCCGGGCGCACCGACGATCAGCCCAATACCTTACTTCGGCAATGATCTAGCCGCACTCTTTAGAATTCATGACGTCGTTAGGGGCTCCCTGTACGTCGCCGTGGCCGGTCTGTTCCGACTCCACCGACGTGGGTTGGTGTATCTTGTCAGACGCCGTGTTTTTCTCCGTGAACGTCTCCGGCCTCGCCGGACTCGACTTGGCCGGGCAACCCTCGCCTGCTCGTGGACGGGCTACGCAACCCTCACCCGAGATCCGGGTCTCTCTACCGCTCGGTATTTAACTTCATAATCAATTTACTTGATCAGCACTTGTTCTTATTATTCTTTTGATTTTTTTCATGAGATATATATTAAGTTGTGAAAAACATATATTACCTTCTATTACTAGCAATTAATGTTGTTAGTTTTCTGAAACAATGTCTCCATTATATTAAAAACAAGTTAAATCTTTTAATTAATCATATGATGAAACACTTTCTATCAAATTTCAAATGTTAATATTCATAAAAATACACATCTTAATTAATTATAACAATGCAATTAATCCAGCAGGCATAACGAACTAATTAATTATTTGGTTATCTAGTTCTGCTTTTCTTATTCTTCTTCCTCTGATTCTGAGGGTGCATGATGAACAAACAAAGAGATTCCTCATACTCCAAGATATGAAGCAACCATAGTTTCCAAAGATATATGCAACAAATTAAGTATATGCCATCTACATTTATATATATATATATATATAAGTTAAGAGATTAAATGCAATGTTAATAATTAAGGTGGTGCGTGGGAACCTCTTGAATATGGTGTATACGCCAATACTGTTCATAAGTTTGAAGGCATAATGATATATAATAGTGCTTGGATTTCTCTAGCTAAGGTTTAGACTTTCTAGCCATGGACAAGTCCTAGTGGTTCTTCTTCTTTTAGCTCTAGGACACCCTACGTTTATAATGAACATGCATGCATTATATCAATGCCTGCAGTTCTCTCACAATAATTAACCATGCATATATTATTCCCTTTTAATCCCCCACTTCCTTATGAAATTCCATGTGACATCATGCACTATATATATTCACTTAATCATCTTGGTAAAATGCATATAAAGTTCTAAAGTGGATGTTGTTTTTTGTTTTTTTTTATTAATGTGTTTTTTTGGAAAGAGAGAAAGGTAGACATATATATTTGTCACTTGATATTCTTGTTTATAAACTAAACTAAACTAGATATAGTTTTAAACTATTTGATATGATGTCTCCCCCACAACATATCATTTTAATATATGACTTGATCTTATCTTTATCTCCAAAACATTTACTGTTGTTACTATTTAGATATTAAAAAAATAAAGTAATTAATAAGAGATGATGATCTGAGTTTGCATTGAAGTTGAATGAATGGCATGCAGAGAGGGAATAAGTTGACAAGGTGATTAGAAATGATGGTGGCATGGTGGTCCTAAGAAAATGATATTAAGTCAGTTATAAGTTGTGAACTAATTAATAATGGAGAGAAAAAGTAAGAAAGGGACATGCTCACTTGCTCAGAGACATTTGAGACATGCATAGTGCACTATCAATTGAGCAAAAGGTGACGGGTCCCTCTTACCTGATTTATTAAAAATCAAAATATTCATATATTTTAATATACATATATATATATATATATATTTAATGGTGGTGTCCACTATGAGAACTGTATTCACTGTATCCACTAAAGCCATAAGTTTCTTTTCTTGTTCAAACCCCAGCTCTGATATCTTCTTTAAGATCCTTACTCAACTTAGGGAATTATTGCTCTCTATTTTCTATGTGTGGGTGTTTTAAGTCAACTTTGGAGAAGAAGGAGACATACCATTGGAGTGGCCATTTTTAGATCATAGTTCTATTTTAGTAGAATAGAATTATCATTTCATAGTAAGTGAGAGTAGTGAAAACTAAACATGTGTGTATATGTAACATGTTACATATCTAAGAAAGAGAAGAAAAGAGGAAAAAGGTAACATTATACTCATTATTGAGTGAGTTGATTCATTGATGCTAATGTTGGTTTCAAAATTATCTCATACTCATTATTTTTTTTCTGAGAAATATTTTTAATGCTTAGATGCTATGCCCAGATTTTTTTTTTTACTATTAATTTTAATGATAAGACAATCACTTACAGTTTTTTTATGGGAACATGCAGGTAAATACTGTTTTCACTAAAAGATTGCAACAAGTTCCATCTTTTAGAAAGGTAAGATAATGTTATAGCTTTAATTAGTTGGATGTTCCCATCATATAGTTCAAGATTTGTTGGTTATGGATTAATTTGATTAATTTAGATATTTATAACCAATGGTTCTTTACAAATTCTTTTTTAAGTATTGAATATAGCTAAATATAAATGTTTATTGCAATATAATATCACATAACAGGGTTCCTTAATTTTAAATTCTTGAAAAACTATTATATCGTAGTGATTTAATGGAATAAAGTTATTATCTATTTACTAATTTGAAAGCGATTATAACATCATGACAAGGTTCCTTTGTTTTAAATTCTTGAAAAGCTATTATATCTTAGTGATTTAATTTCTTTTTTCTGCATGAAATTATTAACATGTGGGTGTTTCATGTATTACCAATAAGTATGTTTGCCAACATAGACTAAAAACCTTGATATTACATGCTCATTCTTAATCTCTGTAAAATAAAGTTTAAAAAGAAGTAATGTTTATAACTTACAGGAAACCAACGACAACAATACTGATAATAAGAAGCATTGTAGAAATTGAAATGACTCTTGATAAGTCTTGGATGAATCTTCCTACCAGATCATGCATAGAGTATTTTAATGGTGTTGAAAAATTTCTTGATTATGCATTTGATCATGTGAAAGATGAAGACATGAAAATTAATTGTCCTTGTGTGGACTGTTGCAATAGATATCGACTAATTAGAGAAGAAGTCCACATCCATTTATTATATAGAGGAATTATGCGGAATTATAACTTTTGGTATTTGCACGGAGAAGAAGATAGTGATGGCGAAGACGGTGATAAGTTGGTTTATGAGGAAGAAGTACATGAGATGGATATGAAAAAAGTTGATGATATGGTTGATATGATTGCAGATGTCTATCCCCATATAGCAAATGAAAGAGAACACAATCCTAATAACCCTCAAGAGCCAAATGAAGATGCAAAAAAAATTTTCAAATTATTGGATGATGCTAAACAACCTTTATTTCCTGGTTGTGACAAGTATTCTATCTTATCCTTTGTGGTGAAATTAATGCATATCAAGTGTATGAATGCTTGGAGTAATAATTCATTTAACATGTTGTTGACATTGTTGAAGGATGCATTTCCTATGTGTAAAACAATGCCAAATTCAAACTATGAAGCAAAGAAAATGGTCAGTGATCTTGGTTTGCATTATGAAAAAATTGATGCATGTCAAAATGATTGTATTATCTACTACAAAGAGCATTCAGATGCAACTCAATGTCCGGTTTGTGGTCTTTCAAGATGGAAATCAAATGAAACAGTGATATAAAAGAAAAGAAAAAAATTGCCAATAAAGTACTAAGATATTTTCCTATTACACCAAGATTACAAAGACTTTTTATATATGTCTCCAAAAACAGCTAAAGATATGAGGTGGCATAGTGAAAAACGCAAAAATGATAGAGTCCTACGTCATCCAGCAGATGCAGAGTCTTGGAGAAATTTTGACAATATTTATAATCATTTTACTTGTGATCCTCGAAATGTAAGGCTTGGTTTAGCTACTGATGGATTCAATCCTTTTGGGAATATGAATATTGCGTACAACATTTGGCCGGTTATTTTGTTTCCTTATAATCTTCCGCCATGGATGTGCATGAAAGAGTCATATTCATTTGTAACTTTATTGATTCCAGGACCTAGAGGCCCAGGAAATGACATTGATGTATACATGAGGCCATTGATTGATGAATTGAAAATTCTTTGGGAATCCGGGGTGGATACTTATGATGCTTCAATGAAAGAGAATTTTCAAATGAGGTCAGCACTAATGTGGACTATAAATGATTTTCCTGCATATGGCTATGTTTCTGGTTGGAGTACTCAAGGAAAGCTCGCTTGTCCTTGCTGTAATAATAAGACATGCCATTATCATTTGCGGAATGGGGCCAAAACTTGTTACATGGGGCATCGTCGATTTTTACCACTAAATCATAAATGGCGAGAACAAGCAGCACAATTTGATGGTACAAAAGAAAGAAGAGCTTCACCAAAACAGCTAAGTGGTGATGATGTTCTTAACCAACTTCGTCTTTTGAAGCAAATGGAGTTTGGGAAAACAGGGAAAAAGCAAAAACTTCTTGGCCAGGGAATTGATCATAATTGGAAAAAACATAGTATTTTTTTCAATTTACCCTATTGGCATAACCAAATGTTGCGTCATAACTTGGATGTGATGCATATTGAAAAAAATGTATTTGACAATATTATTGGAACATTGATGAATATTGAGGGTAAAACAAAAGATTCATTGAAGGCTCGTCTAGATTTACAGGAGATGGGCATTCGACAACCACTCCATCCGAAAGAAGTTAATGGAAGGATATTGCTACCTGCTGCTTGTTATATGTTGTCAAATGATGAGAAGAGAGCTTTATGTCAATGGTTACAACAAATTAAATTTCCTGATGGCTACTCAGCAAATTTGTCAAGGTGTGTAAATGTTAAAGATAACAGAATATCTGGAATGAAAACACATGATTGCCATGTGTTTTTGGAGAGGCTACTGCCATTAGCTGTACGAGATCTATTACCTCGACCAGTTTCTGATGCTTTGACAGAACTAAGTATGTTTTTTAAAGCTTTGTGTTCTAAAATTTTAAGATCAGAAGATTTGGATCGACTTCAAGAACAAATTGCACGTATTCTTTGTAAGTTAGAAAAAATATTTCCACCATCTTTCTTTGATATTATGGTACATTTACCTATTCATTTAGCTTGGGAAGCTAAAGTTGGTGGCCCAGTCAACTATAGATGGATGTATTCTATTGAAAGGTAAATGTCAAAATAATTGCTTATTACTTAATCCCTTTGTTGCTTTTGAAGGATTTATAACAAGTCCTCTTGTGTAGATATATGCATAAACTTAAGGGGTATGTTCGTAATAAATCACGGCCAGAAGGATCCATTGCTGAAGGTTACCTAGCTGATGAGTGTTTGACATTTTGTTCTTGATACTTGCATGGAATTGAAACAAAATTCAATCGTCCAGAAAGAAATTATGATGGAGATTCAAGATGAGTATCATCTATGTCAATTTTCTGTGGACTTGGACAACCTTTTGGGAAACTGAAGATGCAAGAGTTGAGTAATGGCTTTTTAAATGCGGCTATTATTTATGTCCTTCAAAACTGTGAAGATGCTGAATCATTTATCAGGTAAAAGTACTCATTTAAATAATTAATTATAGTGCAAACATTTAATCAAATTATTGTTAAAATCTCTCCTTGATTTTTATAGTGAACATAAGAGCATCCTATCTAAAACTGGAGTTAGGAATATTGATGAGATTCACAAACGTGAATTCCCTTCTTGGTTTGAAAAAAGAGTAAGTTAATTATTTCATTGTAATATATTGTTTACTAATTGATTATGCTAAAAATTAATACAAGTGTTTCGAATTTTGGTATATTATGCAGATAATTGATGCATATAATGGAAATGTTGAAGAAAAGGACATAAATATGCTTGCTTTGGCACGGGCCCCTGAACAAAGAGTAAATTGTTATCCAGGCTACTATATCAATGGATTTAGGCTCCACACAAGAGATCGTGATGTAAATAAAAGAACCCAAAATAGTGGAGTTATGGTTAAAGGGGAAGGAAATAATGGAGAGCTGTCATATTACGGAGTTATAGTGGACATAATTGAACTTCGTTATACTGGAGGGAATAAAATCACACTATTTAGATGTGATTGGTATGATACTCTTCGGGAGGGTGTTGGTTATAAAAAAGATCATCATGGAATTGTTAGTGTTAACATGAAAAGGAAACTGCATAAGAATGAACCATTTGTTCTTGCATCTCAAGTCACTCAAGTTTATTATATTAAATGCTTGAAAGATCCTACTTGGGCTACAGTAATCGAGGCAAAGCCAAGAAATCTTTATGAAATGCCAGAAAATGAAGATGAACCATACCAAGAAGACTATATAGTTCATGATATAAATTTATTATAAAAAAGAGTTAATAATAAATTATTATAAAAAAGAGTTAATAATAAATTATTTCTAAATGAGTTTTTGATAGAAAAATTGAATTATACTAAAATTTATATTTTTTTAGATTAAGGTATACAAATAAATTGTTTAAATTTATTGTAAATAATTATAAATATAAAATTTATTTATTTTATTTATATATAATTCCGGGTGGACTGGGTCAGGTCCGGACCTGAAACATCATGGTTGAAGCTCGGCCCATTTTTAAATGAGCTCTTTTTTTTTGTCCAAAACCCAACAATGGGTCTAATATTTTTGTCCAAACCTTCTTATATTTCAAGTGGACCTTCAAATTTGGATGGATAACTCAACCTTTGGACATGTATAGTTATATCCATTCTCATAGAGGATAAATTTTAAAAATAAATAACTAATCCAAGAAAAATTTATAGATTATAGTTCTACCCTATAAAAATAGTTTCACGTATTCAAATTCAAATCATATATACAGTGTGTGAGCCCCACCCCTTAATCAAATCCTAGCCATTGCTTTTATCTCTTAATCCTAGCCGTTGGTTTTACTTTCAATCTTAGCCATTGATTTTCTTTTTTGTTTAGTTTCAAAACCCTAGCCGTCTCTTCAAATTTTTTCGGTTTTAGATCATAGGGGGGAAAAAGAGAGAGAGAGAGAGACTTGCGTCGTCTCTTTCTCTTCCTTTTTGCGGGTGGTGTCGCGACGAGGACGGGAGAAGGGTCTCATCGTCACGGATGTCATTTCACTGTTATTGTTGAGGTAAGGTTATGAGTTTTTGTTATTGCTCTTTCTTATGCTTGTTTGTGACATGTTACTAGTTAGGGTTAGGGTTTGGTGAGAATTGATTTGATTTTAGTTTGAGGATAAAATTCAGAAAGTCTCTGTTAGCACAGTAGAGCTCTCTAATTTATTTCGAAGATATAGAGATGTAATTTGGAAGAGATCAGAATAGAAAAATTGTAGATCGAGATCTTGTTTAGCTTGCTACGAAATTTCAGAATTTTTGGAGTAGTATCCTGAAAATTATAAATTTTTAGACGCAGGTGACGCGGACAGGATTTCTGTTCAGCCCTTGAACAGTTTTTGATTATTTTCGTAATTGTAAGTTCTGTTTTATATTTATATTTATATAAGAAAGTTATATAAGACGATGTTATATTTGTCTCTGCAAAATTT
Organism: Dioscorea cayenensis subsp. rotundata; assembly: GCF_009730915.1. Lineage (NCBI taxonomy): Eukaryota > Viridiplantae > Streptophyta > Magnoliopsida > Dioscoreales > Dioscoreaceae > Dioscorea > Dioscorea cayenensis. Next base: position 16,434,013 of record NC_052484.1, read on the forward strand.
CAGAATTTTTAGACATGTAAATTGTGAGATATGAGCAGATTTCTATAGGTGTGCTCAATACTATTTCTGCAGAGAACATTATGATTGCTTAGACAATTTGATGGTCTGGTAAATGGAATTTGGAGAAGAGTAACATAACAAAGTTATATATTTTGATGTTTCCTAATTACCTGAAAATTTTCAGATTTTATGCATATGTAGTTTGTGAGATATATCCCTATTGGTATAAGTGTCTCAGATGAAGATGCCTAGTTTTCTCATAAGTTTGAAATTTTTGATTTGGGTTAGAATTTGCAAAGCTACGCTGATTTTAATCTTAAGGTTTGTAGGTGAGTTGGTTATTGGTCTTGACCTTGGTAATTTTGTTAGTGTTTGATTTGTTTTTTTGCATTCGTGTAAATTTTTAGAATTTGTTTACTTGTAATTCGATGGGTTATTCCCAAATTAGGACTTCCCGAGAAATACTCGATTGGTGTAAGAATTCAAAAAAATCCGGTTGTTAATCGGGTAAGTATCCTACATATAAATCATATTATATGTATATACTCTAGTTTTTCCGAACATCCGAAAATTTTTGAGAAAAAAATAATGATTTTTATGTATTTATTTATATTTTTGAATTATTTATTTATTATTATTTTTTTGGAATTATTTTTAAATTATTTTTAAAAGTTCCGAGTTAATGATATTTTTATTTTTGGATTAGAATTAATTGAAAGTTTTAAATATTTTATTTACATTTGGATTACTTAATTTTTTTGAATTCCGGATATTTATTTACTTTTCCGATTAATTACTATTGTGTTTTTTTCTTTATTATCTATTCATGTTTTGGATTCTATTAAGCTGGATTATTTTTGATATGATAAAAAAATGGGATCATGTGATCTGCAAATTACTTGCATTTTGCCCAGTATGAATTTTTGATAGTTTATTGTTTTTGTGATCATTAAATATTTTTGACAAAGTACTCGTAGTCCCCAAACTAACTTTGCAATAACCCTCATCATCTGGGGGTTAAACACGCCAGTGTCGACATGTACTCGATATAGAAACTATAGTTTCCCACCGCTTTCGTCGGTGAAGAATAACGACCTCGATAATTCGCTCGGGTCACTGAGGGTAAACTTATGAGTTCTAATATTACGGCTCGGGTCATGAGGGATAAATATATGAGATCCGTTATTTTTGTTTTGACAATAGTTGTTTTGGGGGACCTATATGCTTGGTTTTTGACATCCGTGTTTATTTGAAATAAATTTGATTTTTCGATTTTTGATTTTTGATAATTTATGATTTTTTTGTAAATGATCCCTATAATTTTTTTAGTGAGTGCTTACTGGGCTGTCAAGCTCATAATCTGTTGTTAATTTTTTTTTCAGGTTTTGAGGCCTTGTATGCCTACTTGGTTTCGGCCTTTCTAGGTGTACGGCCGTTTGTCGGCGTCCCTGGTCCATAGAGCTGGGTTCGGGGCGTGACACAACGCATAAAATGACACAATATTTTATATGGTCCAGTAAATTTAGCCTAGATAGATATAATTACTCCAAACACCTATGCCAAAAATAATCTCGAAGGAGTACTATATATCATTTAATCCCAGTCGAAGACAAATATAAACGTAAATTTATGTTGATTTTCACCTATAGGCCCAAGCTTTTCACAATCACAACATATAGATTTATTGTTTTTTTCCTTTTCTTTTTTAACCTGTTATATAGATATTAAGTTGGATTATGTGCCAAATGCTTTAAATTCAAACCTTATAAAAAAGAAGAATAAATATGACAGGTCATGCTTGAAATTAAAAGAAAAAAAAATAAAACAAATATTTCCCATAGACTTTGGCAGAAAACAGCACAGCTGCATGGTCTGCATGCATGGAATCACAAGAACCGTCACTGAAAAATCACACTCTTGGATTTATTTGTTTCTCAGATTGGGCACTTAGTGTGACAACTAGATTTTTTGGTTAGTTTATCAATTTGAATTTTAATCTTGTTCATGAGCCAAACCATGTGGTTATGAATTGAACTCCATGTGATCCAAGAGAACTTAGCCAAGAATAAGCCAAATTAGTATCTTGTTTTAAGTTTAGTAGAAGAATAAAATGTTACATGAGACATGACTAGTGATAATAGAGTACTTTGTATACTGCCCAATTTCTTGGAGACTGTGAATGAAGATACAAGTGAACATTGTCTTCAAGTGCAAATATTTATCAAGTAAATCTTGTCCCTCTTGGTTGATCAAGTAGGTGCATTGTTTGGTTGGTTGTATGCATTATATTTACTCTTTGTTTATGTTTATTTTGCCACTTGCATGAAAGAAAATGTATCCATTATTTGTGCAATTATGGCATGTACATGCACTGGATAATGGTTCATATAATACCTTTTATTTATTTTTTAATGTTTTAACTATTAACTGTATAATCCATTTCATGACAAGTTTTATGGTTTTATTTGATTAAAAACACTGTATTTTTTAGATTTTAAGTTAGATTTACAACATCATGAATTTTTTTATTCAATATATATTTAACTATTTAGTTCATCCATTGTAAACCAATTATATAACACACAGTTTTAGGGGCATCAAATAAACTAATAATATTGTTATGATATTTAATGATAAGGGTATATGTTTAAGAATCTTTGGGCGATGAAGCATTGCAGGTTTAGGAATTTTATATATAGGTGCAATATGAAGGAAAAGTTTTTTTTTTTTTTTGAAAATATGTTTTATATTGTTGGAGATCGATGATGCATTGTGAAAATAAATGCTTCTTCTCATTGTTAATGTGATGGAAAATTGTAATGTAGTGATAATGGTCAAAGCTAAGGTATATAGATGGTGACACACTTTGATTAAGAAATAATAGAGTAGTATTAATACCCTAATCACAAGTGGCTTCATTATTGACCATGTACAAAATAATCAACCAAGAAATCAATCAAAGACCTTTTGGCTTAATGAGTGAGTGCAAGATGATCTTTATGATCTAGTGGGTTTTTTTTACTAGATAGAAAAATATATCAAAAATAAATTGTTAGATTTATGAAAAAGAATTAAACTAAAATTTAAAAATATATATATTTTTAAATAATATATACATAAGTATTGAAATTGAATTGATTATTATTATTACATTATGATTAATATAAATAAAATTTAAAGAGAGAATCAGTATCCAAATCTGATGCTACTTAGACCTAGAGTTGTTTTGACAAATATTTTATCATTGAGACAAAATAAATAAATAAATCAATCAAAAACTTATTTGGAAAACAGGCATTCCATATTTGATGGATTAATTAGGTTGTCTTTAAGCATTTGATCCCATGCAACCATGCAAGAATCATTAAGGTCCACTCCCAATTATATGCACAATAAATAATACACACTAGCTATATTAATCTTTTCTTCAAAGTTTAGCGATAATCTTATCCTTGTTTTAAAAAATATTTTGATTTAATTTATGGATTTTCTATTCCCTAACTAGTCTTATTTATCAATATAATAATTTAATATCATAAAAAAACACATGATTTTACAGACAAATATAAAATATTTGAGTGCATAAATTTACGAATTACTTGAAGTTTTATGATATATTCTATCATAGTTTTAAACCTTATCCATATAACAATGCATCATACAAAAATAATAATTATAATAATTATATAAATAATGTATAATCTATTACATACATTTGCGAAGTACATGAAAAGTTTTATCCTATATTCTACCGTAGTTTCAAACCTCATGCACAATGCATCATATAATAATAATAATAATAATATTATTATTATTATTATATATAAAATATGCATTATAAAATATAAATTTATTTTATAAATATTATATAATTATATGATAATGCTATATGTTTAGAGATTCACATTATATCAAGAACATATTATCTATTTTCTATTCGGTGTTAAATAATAAAATATACTTTATTGCTCTTGATGATGTTGAGGTTGATGTGTGTCTATATATATATTAACAATGATACAATACTACATCATATGAAGAATCAAGATACCTAATATATCAGTTTTACACTCAATATCAGAATAAATAAATTTTTTTAATATACACTATAATTTGTATGAAAGGAACAGGTATGAAAGAAATCCCACATATTTACCACAAAATCCATTGACTTTGTGCCTCACATCCGACACACTGGAGGTTATTTTTGGTAATTTACTCTGAAAAGTACATTTAAAAAATAATAATAAATAAATAACAAAAAAATGGACGGCTGATATAACACATAGAGTATTTGTCGTGTAGGTGATGAACGGCTGAGATTAAGTGGCTGGGGGTTAAAAAGAAGGGAAGTGTCGTATAAGATGTCCTGGTTCACGGGCTCCAGTGTAGTGCGTTGTGGTGGGCCCCTATCTTTGCAAACTTCCGAGAGTTCACGGGCTGAATCGGGGTTCGTTATTTAATTTTAAATATTTGCGGGGGTACGGATGCAAACAACGTCTAGTGCGCTCAGATGATTGACACGTCATCAATTTTTTTACAAATAGGAAGGGTCCCCACCCACTCATTCGTTGCTCACGCCACTCACAAGTCACACCACACATTTGGAAAAATCATTATTATTATAATTATTATTTATTTATGAAAAAATTTGGGAAATAAATAGTGATTTTCTATTAAAAATTATAAAGTTTAAAATGAGTTATTTGATATTGTTAAAAAAAAAAGTTACCAAAAATTTTTTGGTCCAATAGCACTGTCTCTTAAGTTCAAAATGCGTCAGTTAGACGTGATGCCACAAGTTAAATAATCAATTTCTAATGATATGTATAATGTTGACACGTACTTGTTTATATGGTAAAAAAAATAATATATATATATATATAATAATATGAAAAATAAAACATAATTGAAAAATAAACATTTTATACATGAGATTATCAAAGGGAAAAAAATCATTAACATACGTAATAAATATGAATTACAACAATATGAAACAATAAAATTATTTTCAATTTGGGAGGTTGAGAATAAATCTATTTTTTTATTTTTTAAATAAATAAATAAATAAATAAATAATAAAAAGCCAAGTGGACCTAAATTAAAGAAGAGCCACAAAAGGTTTCACTCTCATGTGACTCACTAGAATCTAATAGAAATGGGGCCTCACAGTGGCCCTTGAAATGTAAGGGATGTACCTCCCTGCTTATATCTATCTTCAACCTTCAACATTTACATCCCTAAAATACCCCTATTCACACATCAAATTTACATTAAGGTCCTTTCATTTTATCCATTTTTTTGTCTAATATTTTGACAATGACAAATATGCTAAGAGATTGGAAGCGAATATCACGACAATGACTTTCAGAGGTAAGAAAGAAGCGTAAGTAGATTTATTTGTAAATTTTAAAATAATTTTCAATCTATTTATTTTACAAGTATGTACATGAAAACTGACAAATTACAGAAAATATCACAGAAATTTTATATTTATCTATTTAATTTTTCCTATAATATCCACATTCATCATTGGAGGATTCTAGAGAACTCTAGTATTATTGTCCTATTCCGTATTTTCTTTCTTGTTTGAACTAATTATCTTATATTCTCTATTAATATATATTCTTTTTTATATTAAATTAAAGTATGGCATATATATCCACATTTATATATAAAAAAATCATATAAATGGAATTAAAAAAAACATAATTAATATTATTTTTTTCATATTTACTAAATATAAAAGAGCACTAATACAATATTAAAATTTAAGTTTAATCATTAATTAAACCCTTTGCAAACTACTTAAGATAATATATGCTTTGTTTACAATAAATATTTTCTTGTTTATTTTACATTAAAAAAAACAAAAAATAAGATCCCAAGAGTGCTAATAAACTGAAAACAAAAGGTCAAAATAGTCAAGAACTAGTGACATACAACATTCACGTGCCCTGTTCTCAATCCCCCCCACACACACACACTCCAATCAAACAAACAAAGCAAAAGAAAAAAAAAATTCAAAGTATTCTTTCTTCTTCTTCTCATAATAACACACAACAAAGAAAGAAAGAAAGAGAAAGAGAGAAAGAAGCAATAGAGCACTCAAACCATACCTTCTTCTCTACCAATGAAGAAGTCTCAAACGTATGAGATTGAAACCAAAGCACTCTCCTACAAAATCCAAACCATTACTACAAAACCATGGACGAAGAGCAACAAAAAAACAACAATTCAAGAAGAAGGAATCCATGCAAACCATGCACAACCATCATCACACAAACATCTCTTGAAAAACATCACCTTCAAAGCCAAACCATGGGAACTCCTCGCCATTGTAGGTCCAAGTGGCGCAGGGAAATCCACTCTCCTTGAAATCCTCGCCGGAAAACTCAATCCCCGGTCACCATCTCCATCCATCTTCGTCAACAAACTCCCCATCAACAAAGCTGGGTTCAAGAAGATCACAGGTTACGTCCCTCAAAATGATAAACTCTTTCCTCTTTTGACAGTCCGTGAAACACTCATGTTCACCGCCAAGCTCCGTCTTTCACTCCCATGCATAGACCTTGATCGTTTAGTAGAACACTTATTGGGTGAGCTTGGTTTAACTCATGTCGCTGACCTTCGTGTGGGTGATGGTAATAAAATGAGGGGAATCTCCGGTGGTGAACGCCGGAGAGTGTCGATAGCTGTTGAGGTTGTGCATGATCCTGGTGTTTTAATACTTGATGAACCAACATCCGGGCTTGATAGTAGTTCAGCACTGCAAATCGTCGACTTGCTTAAAAACATGGCCGAGATGAGAGGCCGGACGGTAATACTAAGCATTCACCAGCCAGGTTTCCGTATTGTTAAACTCTTCACCTCCATCCTCTTGCTCGCCGGCGGCTGTGTCTTGCACCATGGCACAGTCGATCAGCTTCTTCACAGTCTCACCACCTCAAACCTTCACCTTCCTTTGCATGTTAACGTTGTTGAGTTCGCTTTAGACTCCATCCAAACTCTCCAACAACAACAACAACAACAACAACATCAAATGGATCAAGAACTCAAAGAACAACAACAACAACAGCTAGCTGTGGTATCAGCACATAAAGGTCGGTGCACGCTCCGGCAACTCTTCTTCACTGATATTGAAGATGAACCTTTCAATAGTTTTCAAAATTCATATGGTAGTTACTATGCAAACTCTTGGATCAAAGAAACAGTGATACTCACTATCCGTTTCTCCAAAATGGTTTTCCGAACCAAAGAGCTTTTTGCATGTAGAACCATACAAATGCTTGTCTCCGGTCTCGTTCTCGGTTCAATATTCTTCAATCTATCCGATGATGCAGCCGGTGCAAAAGAACACGTTGGACTCTTTGCATTTATTCTTACATTCCTTCTCTCTTCCACCATTGAAGCACTACCAATCTTCTTGCAAGAGAGGAGATACTAATGAAGGAAACATCATGTGGGAGTTATAGAGTTTCTTCATACGTTGTGGCTAATGCACTGGTCTTCATACCATTTCTATTAGTGCTTGCTATTCTCTTTGCTTTGCCTCTTTACTTGATGGTTGGTCTAAACAAGAGTTTGAAGGCATTTGCTTATTTCTTGTTACTGATATGGTTGATACTATACACAGCCAACTCAGTGGTGGTGTGTTTCAGTGCATTGGCTCCGAATTTTATTGTGGGGAATTCGGTGATATCTGGAGTTTTAGGATCATTCTTTTTGTTCTCTGGGTATTTTATAAGGAAGACAGAGATGCCAGGGTATTGGGTGTTCATGCATTATGTTTCATTGTTTAAGTATCCTTTTGAAGGGTTGTTGGTGAATGAGTTTGAAGGGAAGTGCTTGGAGTTGAAGTATGGAGTTTGTTTGATGAGTGGGAGTGATGTGCTGAGAGAGGAAGGGTTGGGGGAGGAGAGCAAGTGGAGTAATGTGTTGGTCATGCTCAGCTATATCTTGGCTTACAGGTTCTGTTCTTATCTCATTCTTAGATGCAAGTCTTCTTCTTTTACACATAAGGGTGGCATCAAGTGACTTCTTTCTATAACTTTGTTTTGCTTTCATCCTTGCAATTTTTTATTTTATTTTATTTTTTTTTGGGTCTACCGTCTATCTCTCTGTGTTTCTTCACTCTTTATTTTTCTTTCTGTTAATAAAAAGGAGGGGGATTTTTTTTTTTCTTTTTCTGGGAATTTTTAGGCAAATGTAATTTTGATGTGAAGTAGTTTGTTGATTGAGTTTGAATTTAATTTGTTCTTTGATTGGGTTTGGGGTAGCAGAAATGAATAATCTGATTTTTTTGAATAGGAATTCTGTGGGGGTTTCTTTGTTTTTTTGCGGAATTACTTTGAAATGCTTTATTTTTAGTATTAATGTATTATTATCACTTTGTGAAGTAATTATTAGTCCTTGTTTCAAGCTGGCAAAGCAGTGGAAGGATTCTGTTGTCATGACCGCTCAATTTGATGTGATATTGTTTGTGTCGCCAATTTAATGGAATTTTTTTATTTGGTGGTAGGTTCAACATGCCTTTCTTTTCCAGAATGAACTCGGATTGTTGGGTTAATTCAATATGAACTTACTTTTAATTTTTTTAATCAATTTTTTTAAATCAACTTTTTCCAAGAAAACAGGTGTTTAAATTGTTTTTGTCATTTTATTCAAGTAACCAAATATGAGCATTAACACAAAAAGAAAAAAAAAACAAAAGAGAGCATAATTAATAGCTTACAAAGTGACATCGAAGACATTTATGAAAGATTTTACATAACCATGGTATAAAAATATAGTGAAAAGATCCTTGATGCAATGAGTACTGTTCTCATGTGAATAGTGTACACGAAATGAAAAAAAGGAAAACAAGGGTTTACCACCCCAAACACTGCTGTATCAGCAACAGCCTATCAATGCAGCCCTGAGAATTACCACCAAATTTGCCATATCAAGGTGAACAACAAACATGAATCAACAGCAGCTACTAGTTGACGCATCGGCAGCTGCCGGCGGCTTCTGTTTAAATATATTCTTCTTCAACCCTGAAGATCCCTCCGCCAAGAGACTCGGCGTGTCCAAGATCTGCGCATTTGACATAAGAAAAAAATCACATGTTTTGGTTTCGGTCTTTCATGGTAATACACTGTAAAAAGTTGCTAGATAATAATGCATAACTTGCTGCATTTCATCCCATAAACATTGACATGGTGTTAAAGACAATTGATAACTAAAGCATCAAGTCTATGTATATATATATATATACCTTCAAGACGAGCTCTTCAAAGCATTGCTCCACGTTCACTCGTGTTTTTGCACTGCATTCTAGAAACAAACATCCATATTGCCTCGCAAAGTCGATGCCCTCTTTCTTAGTAACAACTCTCTCACTTTCCTGAAAATAGATTGATTCTTTATCATCACATTTCTTAATGGAGGATGGTATAAAGATGATGCATCAATAACTAGACAACAAGTACAAGAAGCATAATTTCACGATGTAAAGACATGTATCTCGAATGGCAGATGACTGCCAACATCATTGAGCCAATTATTTTGTAAGATGACCAGCTGAGCAAAAGAAAAGAAGTTGGTGAGTGATGGGCTCCATTATTACCTTATCAACTTTGTTCCCGACCAGCATCTTGATGCAGTCTTGATTAGTTGAATACAAATCTATCTCTTTAGCCCATACATCAGAAAGATTTGTAAATGTGTCCCTTCGTGTGACATCATAAACTGTATTCAGAAGACAAGAAATAAAAATGAAATCAACCGGTTAAATTTGAGAATTTGGAAGATAAAGAGTAATGAGATCCAGCAGAAACCAGACTATAATCTGGAAAGTTGAAGCATAGTAGCTCAAGATGATGGCCACTTTTTCAACATAAGAAAGGAGAGCAAAAATGTAAATATGTGAATATAGCTTTTCAAACATATTATGAACCTTGACAAATTTTTTATTTTTACTAGGAAGGTGAATTCACTGAGTATAAGGTTCTACCATTAACTGCATACTCAAATGTAAATTCTGCATATCTAGCAATTTTATACAAGTAATCAGGTTGAAAACAGTAAATATAAATTGTAGCAAGTCACATAATGCTATCATAGTTATGTGCTAAACCCTTGCAAACATCAGAATGCAAAGATGTATGCAAATTTAATTAAAAACAGTCATTGTTTTCCACCTCTCTAACTTATTTCATTCTTATTATGCTTAAACTTGAATCCCCAACCTTGATCCTTTTTCACTCCTCAAGAAATTCTGTTTCCTCTAGTCCATCTGAGGATGGAGATTTTCAGTCTACATTTTTTTCCCATTCTTGGTTCTTCCCTTCAGTAAAACTAATTCGAGTTACCAACCAAATGTACTGGAAGATCATCTGAACTGAAAGAAAATTAAGGCTTGAATTAGGCATCCATTGATTTATGGAATATACTAAGTTAACCTATGACCTTGTTGCCCCTTAATATACACAATTTTTTACATTACAGAAACCTACATGGAATAACATGAAATAATTCTGATTAATGGCTATGACTTCAACATTGGATGTTTTCAACAATGACATACTAACAAAGTTAGGTTGTTCAATTGGCTTATAACTAATAAAGCCTTTATAAAAGAAACATGAACAGTACCTTAGCTTACAAAGTAATAGCATAAAAAAGCTCAAAGGAATAGTGGGGAAAAAAATTGTGAAGGTCAATTAGTAAGCCACATCCATAAGGAAGAACCTAATCAGAGAACAGACTTGCTTACCCATTATGACGCCTTGTGCTCCTCTGTAGTATGAACTTGTCAAGGTTCTGAACCTCTCCTGCCCAGCTGCATGATTAAGTATCCTTTGCGTTAATCACTCATTTGTTTGAATGGCTTTCTACAGTATATGATAGCAGATAATAGACTAAGAAACAAATAACCCAAATAAATGTTCAATAGTTCTCTTTTTTAACAAAAATGTTCCCTCACAGAGGAGAGGAATTGAAACTTGCCACCCTCTCAAATTTAAAGGTAATTTGGGGAATCACGTGATAGCATATCAATTTGAGAGTGAAGATTGTATTATGAACATGTGAAGATTGGATTATGAAGACAGCCTATGATCTTTTCGTGGTTTGGGGACAGATAGCGGATAGTAAAGCTATAACCATGCTAATTTGAGAGTGAAGATTGTGTTCAAAACATGTGAAGATTGTACTATGATTACAGCCTATGATCTTTTCATGTTCTGGGGGCAGATAGCAGATAGTAAAGTTATAAAAGACAGGGCCCAATTATTCCATTCACCTTTATAAATGGCACATAAGAACATTAAAATGGCCAAAATCTTAGAAAACAAACAAGAATAACATTAAGTATAATAATAAGATAATAGTTGCCAATTGCAATACCTCAACATAATCAATGAGGACAGTCAGTATGGAATTTTACATACGTAAAACTGTTAAAGTTGTTGCTAGCTTTTAATGAACAAGCAAATGAACTTTTACTTACAAGATGTATCAAATGATAATCTGATGCAACTTGCAATGTCTTAGCACTGTCATATCCTAACTAATAAATCATTTTATAGCCAAAATTAAGTCCATTTTTGCCACTGTGATGGCAATTATAGGAATTTTAAACTCCCATAATATAGCCCTAAAACCACATATGGGATGTAGAAAACTTAATTCATCCAATCTACTAGGATATCAACCACCATTCACCCTTTATATTCATAGACTTGTGAATTCAAGGGAAAGACAAGACGTACACAGACAGTACTCCAAAAGAAATAAGAAAAACAAACTGACCATTGTTAGAACAGAATCTTCTAGCAATAAGCTCCATTAAATCAAAACAATGATCTGATAAGCACACAAGAAAAGAGAAAAAGAATAATCACCTGTATCCCAGATTGCTAGTTTTAGTCTTTTGCACCCCATTGTAACCATCTTTACCTTAAAATCAACACCTACATAGTACAGAAAAGGGAACATGTCAACACATCAAATCTATGAAAAGTAGCACTAAAGTAATTAGTCTTAAGTTAATTACATAGTTTAGACATATCCTTCAAGAATGCAGTAAGAATCAGAAATTAATCAGAAATAAAATTGTTACTTAGTATTTTAATGCACATCATTTTGACTTCATCCAAATTTCTCAAAAAATAATTATCAATTACACCAATTAATAAGGAAAAGATGGAAACTCCATGTAATGTCATTACATATATAATCAGCTGCCGAAATTTCATTAGGCGGCTGGCCATGCTTTACACGTAGGAATAGCCGTCAAAGGCATCAAAAGTTACACAAACCTACGAGATTATAATTCAATTTGTAGATGGTACTTTCAGGGCTACAGTCATAGATTCAATAAAGCAGAGGGAATGTAACATCAACTTGAAATGCACTTCAGTCAACTGCATATGTGCCAACACAAGTAGAGCAGGTTGCTTCCTTACACCAGCCACCATTGCAGGCCAGACGTGTTTGGGCCTAAATATGACCATGTGCCCACATACGAGCAAGCACATCAACCAACTAATCTTATCCATTAATTAGCTCAACTCAGCACAGGAATAGATTTTACTAACTCATGCAGAACTCCAGTAGTTGTATGTAGAAGGCTAAAGACAAAGGAAATCAAGGTCCAACCGTCCAAGATCTCAATATTGCATTTATACTACATAGTACATGTCATATTCTACAGATTTCTGACTTCATGACTTTAAGCAACTTCAATCTAATAATTCTAGAGATAATGAAAAACTTCAAAAGGTCCGGGCTTTTTAGCGATGGCAAACCAAGCTCTGTAAGGGCCAATACTGGCTTGTCTTGTGATAAAAATCAACACTAAAAAAGGTCACCATCATAACACACATATCAGGCTTTCTCTAAATAAATATGCATAGTTCCAAAATTTTCCACTCTAATTCTCTATTTTTATTCAATGATAATTTAGGGGATCATTGTGAACTTTATAATTACTAGTTGATTTTTAAAAATTTTAAGTTCAGAAGTGCGTACTGCATGTGGTGGTATTTGGTCCCTAGACCACATTAGCATTTATCAAATTAATTTTCTACCACTTTTATATATTGCTCAGTTTTACTTAAAGATTAAACATAACAAAAGTTGGTACCAATTCATAGCAATCACAAAGCTAGAAAAATGGTGCACTGATTTTGGATGAAATCCTTGAAGAACTTTAGATGCAAATTTTGAGGAACCACTAAAGAAAAATTACCAAAGCTTTTTTCCAAAAGCTTAGTTGTAAAATGGCATCTCAACTCACCTAATGAGTAACCAGAGTTTATTCTTAATAGGAGCCAGAGTAGAACAAAAGAATCAGTATTAATAGAAACAACCACCAAATTTTCAGACTCATGATCATAATAAGCATTTTATCAAAGAGTGTATATAATTAAAACTATTTATGTCCATTTTAAAGGGCATAATTTCCTAGAAAGGTCAAACAGATCCAGCCCCTCATAATCCTAGGCAAAGGAATATTCCAAAAGACCAGTATGGTAGATCAAGTGAAGAATTAGAATGTGATCTATTGCCAAGTAGAAACTTAAAAGGACAAAAAGACATGACGTAATAAAAATATAAGATGCAGAAAAAATGTATTCGATGCTCACTACCAGAGAAGCACCAAGTGAATCCTAAAGGAAGACTCCAATATTACCACATGGCAAAAAGAAGTGAGAGACTGAAACCACTGACATATTGAGTCTGTGGACCAAACCTCATTAAACAAATAAAAAATTAGATGAAAACTAATCTAAATTGAAGCTAGATGTGTAAGGGATATTCCAAGATATCAATTTGCAGCATCTCATACATTAATACATAAATACTTGAGAGTAACAAACCACTAAAAATGCAGATATGGTAATAACAACATGCAACCTCTCTCCCATTATTCAGTTTGGAACTTGGGAATCTCAAGCAAAGACAGAAAGGATCCAAGGAACTAAAAAATATTGACATACAACAACTATTCGGTGTGAATTATTGACTCCAAAAGGGATTTGGAAATCAAGATACCGACAAATCCACACCTTTCACTTTCTAATATCCTCACCACAGAATTGGTAGAAGACATCAGAAATCATTTGAGAAAGCCATCAAACACTGTAAAAGTATCAATCTCTAATATTGGATACGGCACCTAATTGACGATGAATATGGTTCAATTCCCAAAGAACCAAACAAATTAAACACATTCACAAACTTGAATCCACCCCTAAATCACCATATAACAATCACTAGTGCCAATAGCACAACGCATTGTTCAAAAACCACATGTTATCTCAAAACAATTCCCAATTCCCAATTAAACATACAAAATTACCTAAATAAATAAATAAATAACAAATTCAGACACGCACCGATGGTGGGCGAGAGATCTTCGAAAGAATCCGAGGTGAATCTCAGCAGCAAACTACTCTTCCCCACGCCCGAATCCCCAATCAACAGCAACTTGAACAAGTAATCAAACTCCGGCTGACTCGACGCCGAATCCATCGGATCACACCTTAAAAAAAAAACCTAAAATCAAAACAAAAAAACAAACATATATCAAATCAAGAAAAAAAAATAACGCCATTATGAAATCTAAATAGGAACAGGATTAGGGCATACCTTGAGGAGGCGAAGGAAGAGATCTAGGGTTTGAAATTGGAAGCTTTAATGGTTGGAAGTGAAGGGGGGGAGATGGAGGAGAGTAAAGAGAAAGGGATCGCGGGGAGACGAAGAAAACTCGAGGCGGTGACGGGGATGGAAAAAAGAAATATTTATATATATATATATTAGGATAAGTGGGAAACGGTAAAACGGTTTCGACTCCCGGGTAACTCTTTTTCCTAGTCAGAAAGGGACCAAAAAAAATGACCATAAGTTTGACCCTCAATCGGATAAGCATCCACCAACATTCAATAGGCAACAAATCAAATTAGTACACACAAATTTGACCGTGGTCATGAACTGAGAAATGTTAAGGGTTTTTTTTTCTTCGGCTGCCACGATGAGCAATTAGGTAGTTAAAAAAATAATAATAATAAGAAATAAATAGAGACGTGGTTAACTTCCACGGACGGAGTAAAAACATGGTGATATGGCACTGAGACTATTATTACATGACTACTATTCACATTTTCAAAAAATGTGTTTTTATTTATAATTAAAATCACTTTGTGAAAAATATTAATAGGACCAACTACTAATAATAGAGACATGGTTAATTTTCACATAGAGAGTAAAAGTAGGGCCGTGCATACATGGCCATATGACATTGAGACTATTTTTACATAATTACTATTCATACTTTGAGAAATATACTCTTATTTATAATTAAAATTTTTATCATTTTGTGAAAGATTCTAATAGGGACCGCCTACTAATAAATTGATGATTGATAAGGGTGATTATTTTTAAGGGCCATAATATCAGTTCTGAAAAGGTATTTCTAACATTTTGCTTAGCTCATAGAGATCAACCACCTCCACTGGAAAAATTTAAAATTTATTTTTGAATTTTTTTAATTTATAGTTTTAACTATTTAAAAACAAAAGCTTTGAGTAGCAGTTTTAAAAACAAAATTATTTTTGAATTTATAGATCTAATTGGTTCCATTTTAGATCAGTTCCAATTCCAAACCCGGTGATTTATATTTTGTAAATCTTGGAATGGGAACTGGACAGTAGCCTCAAGGTTCCAGTTCTGATGCAATCATGATTCTGTTTCAAATAATTCGGTTTCAATTAATTAAAATAAATTTAAAAATTAATATATTATATATATTATATAATTTTATTTAAAAAAATTAAAAATAAATTGAAACCAGTGGTTCAGTTCTTGTTTCTAAGAATTTTAATGTAACTTTAAAGGTTTTGATTCAAGGCTCTTGTATGGAACCTGAAATATTTTTTATATTTTGAAAAAAAATGATAAATATATTTCTTTTAAAAAATTATAAACACTTGTCTCCATACAAGAGATTTATTTTAATACCGCTAACTAGTGATTTTACCCTAAATAATTTTAATTTGGTTTTTTCTTTCTTTCAAAGGTTTGAACCAAACCAAAATCATATTTAGCTTTCATGCACAAATTTTGTATAAAGATGTTTTTAAAAAAATAATAATAAATAAATAATAGTTCTTTTTATTAAAAATAAACAATCAATATCTCATAATTGCCACGTTAATATCAAAATTATTAACACAAAATTTTACACCGTAAGTCACCCCACGTCATGAGTTAATAAACAAAAAAATACAAGAATTTTTTCTAAAAAAAAAATTTCCCATATGTAATGTTAACACCAAAAGTGTATTTCATATACCCATTAACTTTCCTATAAAAACAAAAAGAAAATTCTCTCTACATTTAACACTGTTACACATTCCTATAACTAGTCCTTAAAAATCAGACAAGAAGAACAACAACAAAAATTAACATTCTTCTCAATTTATAATCCTATTCTAAGTCTGTAAGCACCAAGAAGATGAGCTACTATTCCTAAACTCTTCACAAGGTAAAGGAAACACATCATAAGCTTCTCCACCAACATATTCACATTTCCATTTGGCCTTACTCCTTTCAACACTCAAATTCACATTTCTGAAACATATACCATCAAACATGGTACCTTCAATGCCTTCCAAAACTGGAGCTTTCTTTATGTCAACACCAATAATGTTAGCAATAACAATATTACTGATTCTCGGAAGAGCCTTAGGATCCCAATTTTCATCAGAATGATCGTTCGATCCCCTGCTAATTCTTATCGGTATCTTAATTCTCTCCATTGTCACATTACTTATTGTTATGTTGGTGATATATCCTCCTCGTCCTTGATCGGTCTTAAATCTTACTGCAGCTGCAGAATCCCAGACATGCAAGTCCTGCACCAAGATGTTTGATATGCCACCGGACATTTCACTTCCAATTCCAACTCCTGAACATGTTGGAGTTGTGCCAGACACTCTTCTAATTACAATGTTTGTGCTCGGCCGTGCCATTGCGATACCGTACTGGTCCCATCCACTCTTCACAGCAACTAAGTCATCGCCACTCTCTATGTAACAGTCTTCAATACATACAGTTGAGCTTGAATCTGTTAAACATTGAAGAAACTGAATGTATTAGAATTAACTCTCATGTGTAAACATGTTAAACATTTTGTGAGTATTTGTACCTGGGTCAATACCATCTGTGTTAGGAGAGTTGAGAGGAGCCAAAATTGTGACATTCTTCACCACTACATTGCTGAAGGAAAACAGAGTTCAAATTATATTTGGTAATGGTGCAATTCAAATTGGTATTACATAATTAAAGAAGATTTCGGGGAAATTTATGTTGTGGAACCTGCAATACACCGGATGGATTGTCCAAAAAGGAGAGTTCAGGAATGTGAGGTTGAAGATGAGAATATTTTTGGAGTTCATCAATTCAAGAAGGTGGCCTCTAGTGTACTTTAGAGTTCTGTTCCACCATAGGTCCCACCACATTCTCCCTTGACCATCGATGCTTCCATTCTGTCCTGTAAGCAAGTGGTAATTTTCAACAGTGTTTAAACCACAAAGTCATACAAATGAGCTTTATTTATAAATATATTAAAAAAAAAACACCACAATAAATTATCATGGTTTTATAGTCATATTAGTCGCTTAGGATGTTGATTCACCACCAATGTTGGTATAACCCAATAGTAAAGCACGGGAATCCCATGTAGATGGTCGGGAGTTTGATTTCTTCCCTCCTACATACATGGTGAATAGTGTGAATAATGATTTATCCACTTTATAGTAAAAAAATTTAATAATAATAATGTTCATTCACCACATAAAGAAAAGTGGAAACTCCATGACTTGTTGTTCATGCCAGCAATATCATCCACAGATAATGACATAAAAGGATTTCGTGACATGCCCATTGAATATAGTGGGACAAGATGGGCATCAACCAAATGGATAAGTTATGTAAGGGGATATGAAATGCCACACTAATTACTGTCTAAAATCTCAAGAAAAATCTAATCATGAAATGCCACACTAATTTATATTCTTCATCTAATCCAAAAAAAATTTTAATACATGTATAAAATAACTAAGTTGAAGGCCCCACCTGCACTCATAGACACTCTGGAAATTAAAACCAGCAAACCAATCACCTTGCTTTGATGTTTATGCAACAAAACATTTTTTTTTAAATGGGGATAAACCACATTCATGAAGAAAATAGAATTTCAGCACGGAGAATCGAAAGACACGAGTGCAAAAATAGCTTAAAAAAAAAGATGAGCCATCAAGCAGTGCTTCAAGAAAATTCAATATGCTGATAAAAAAACCAAGTCTTCCTTCTAGCATTAATAAGTCTAATTAGTTTTGTACAAGTCTAACAAATTTGAGACCCATAACAAAAGGTTTCTTCCTTACTTTTTTATAACAGGATAGGCCAAACCTCAATAGATAAGTCAAATGGCTCTTTAATGTCTAAACAAATCAAAGAAAATCAAGCAGGTGAACTAAGATACCTATACTTAATTAGTATATGAAAACAAAATAAAGACAAACCTGTGATTACCACATCGCTAAGGCCATTTCCATGAATGAGGCTTATGTGGCGGCTACCATTTCTCTCCCTCCCTCTCCCATAAGATGGCAATGGCTCAATCAACGGCCATTCTGTTGGATCCTGAAAAGCCAATATCATTTTAAAAGTATTTTTAACCTCATAATAGCCATACATAGTTGATCTTAAAAGATGAATGAAAGTCAGCTCTATATTGCAGTGTTTGCAAAAGCAATGTCGCAGAAATCCCTGTTCCATAGTTGATGACATAGTACTATTTCTATTATTTATTTCAACAACCAGTTCTGACTTTTAATTTTCAATTATACATGGAAGAATCTTAGATACATTAATACCTCTGTCTATGATTATCAAATTAGTGATAAGGTCAGAAAACAATGTAAGTTCATAAGGAAAATTGGCATAATACTGTTCAATAATTGTTGTATAATAGAACTCAGAAAAATGAAAACAAAAATACTACAACAACACAGTATGTATTTATTATTCGAAATACATAAACAACAAACTAGTAGCTGATAAAAACTAAACAAATTATACAAGGTAACCCCTAAAAGCTTAATTTAATGAACTTAAGGATCAATAGTTCACAAATCCATAAATTTGAAGAAATTCTCTTAGTACGAATTCAATACCATTCTTGCATCTAAGAAAAGAAAGTATTAAAATTAAAATAAAAAAAAAGGAATTTTCATCAATATGATTCAATGATTTCTTCATTCATTCATCTAATTCCATTCATCCAAATCAAACACTCTGAATCTCAAAAGCAACCATTTGAGATGAAAACAAAAAAATACTAGAACTACAAACTACGTATGTATTTCTTACAAATACATAAACAAAAAACTATCCGATTACGAAAACCAAACATATCATACAACAACGGCAGCCCCCAAATGTTTAATTTGATAAACATAAGAATCAATAGTCCAGAAAGCCATAAATTTGAAGAAATTCAATTAATCACACATTCAATCCCCAATCTTGCACTTAAAAAAAAAAATGGAAATTCAATATGTTCCAATGATTTCCTTATTCATATAATTTCATTCACTCAAATCAAACACTCTGAATTTCAAAAAATCATCATCATCATCAACAACAACAACAGAGCATCAATAAATAAAACCTAATCTAATTCACCAATGAAATCCAAAAGAGAAATCAAACCTGAGAACCCAAAATCACAGCACCCTCTTCCAAGAAAAGCGTGAAGTTACTAGTGAGATTGAAGCTCCCCGTCAGCCATCTCCCATGAGGAACAGTGAGTTGAGACCCACCCTTCTCTCCAAACTCTTTCAATCTCTCCACGGCTTTCCTGAACGCCAAGGTATTCGATGTATTCCCATCGCCAACACCCCCAAAATCTCGTATTGATGCCACCACAGCCCGCGGCGGCGATGGTTGGTAAAAGCCCAAGCAGCCGGTTTGTACCACCGGGACAGCAACCGGCACAGCGTCAGGCCTCGCCGGAGAGGTCTGTGGCCACGTAGAGACGGTGAGGAGAGTCATGGCGGCGAGAAGGATCGCCCATGAGGGTCTCCTTCGGAGCAAAGCCAACGCCTTGCTCGCTCGCCATGGCTCCATGTGTTCCATAAGAGCTTCACAAGCTCTCTGATACGCTGATTCTTATGCTCCTCCGTCGGACCACGTTAAAGAGCACTTTTACGCATAACACCCCCTAAGTTTTCATAATTTTGTGAATGTTATTTGAAATTTTTCATTGTTAAATCCTTTGCAAATTATTTTAATTATTTATACAAAGGATGCTCATGTAGATATTAGTAATAATAATTTTTTATTACTCTGAGATAAATTATTATCATTTTATAAATTTATATTTATTATGTTATTGGCATGAAATGCCAACTCCCTTTTTAATTAATCTTTTATTTAAATTTGTTAATAAATAAAAAAATTAGTATAATTATTGATCCTAGTAGTTATAAAGATGATTTTAAATATAAACTTAAATATATAAAATTATTTTTTATTTTTTATTTTTTATAAAATGGACAAGTTACATACACTTTTTATTACCTCGCCTCAAAAATGCATTGGATAAAATTGAATCATTTACCATTCGGTTATTACTACTGCAGTGACTATACAATTAATTATAATAAATTGTAAAAGTAATATATATATAGAGTAATATTTTATAAAATCAATTCTAATAAGTTTGAATCTCACTAAAACTGGAGTTTTTCAAAAAAAAAATAAAAATAAAAATAAAAATAAAAATAAATTTTGTTGGTTATATTAAAGTAAATTCACAAACATGTTCCTGTCGTTTTTAAAATTAGTACCAAAAAAATAAATTAAAGGAAACAATGATTAACAAACAAGCCCTAAAAATTTTTATTTTATTTTATTTTGCACTTACACCCCTGACTTTTATTCTTAAACATAAGCTACCTCTCATTTTTATTTTTAACTTTTTTTATGAACTACATTGTCACAGTCTATTTTGTTAGGATTAGGTAACTTCGTAAACAGAACAAAGGGATAATTAAAAGTTATATATATATATATATATATATATATTATAAAAAGTATTATGTTGAAGAGTGGAGAGAAGAAATGTAGTTGTGCCTGCGGAACAGCATATGAGAGAGAAATTAGAATATGGGGGGTGCTGAAGATGGCGGGGAAAGCGTGATCCGTTATGTTCGGTGTGCGCTCCTCCGCAGGGGCATTCAAAGTTCCCGCACACCCTCACTCACGGGCTCAAACTACTACTTTATTATTATTATTATTATTATTATTTATTTAGCTTTGATAGTAATATTTAAGAGAATAATTACTTACATGTTGATCCAAATGGAATTTAGATTCTTTGACAAGTAGGCTTTAATTGGAACTTGATCTAATGAAAACCCACTAAAGGCACTAGTATGTATATAGTAAATGTATTTAAGGGACGTTCACAGTAATATTCCCAAAAATTTATAAAGGTAGAGATAGACACAAATAGGTTGATAAACAGTGCTTGTAATAGTGAAAATACTATCTTTTTGCCAAACGGTTGGTATGTTGTTAATTCGGTTGGGTTTTAGTTTAATTTCATCATGCATTGTAGATCTAGTAGAAATGAGATTGGATGGTTCAGATTAAATCAATACAGTGATCATGATACTATTCCTCAAATAGATTAGAAAACTCAACCTCGTATATATATATATATATTTTATGAAAGCCACAAACGTTGTTAGTTAAGGAATAAGCAGGCATAAGATTGTACTAATTAGGCTATGCCTGATTCCCGAATCCTAATATTTTGTAAAAAAAATAGATAGATAGATAGATAATAATAATAATAATAATAATAATAATAATAATAATAAAGAGGACAATTTATTTACAAAGGAAAGTAACCCTTTTTTTGTAATGTGCAAGTGTTGCAATTATATATATATATATATATATATATATATATATATATATATATATAATAACATATTACCTAACGAGTAATCCAACTTATTGGTTCTTAAATGAGAGTTCATTTTCATTATTAAATGAGTGAAGCTTAGGCTAGTTCACATTTATAGTTATGAGAAGTTTTCTAATAAAATAAAACTATTTAATAAAAAGGTTAATTTCAAAATATATCCATTAGAAAATCATAAATATTATTTCAATAAAAAAAAGTGGCAAAACTAATCTCTTGTTGGAATAAAATTTATAATTAAATCAATTGTCCATGAATTGTTATCCAAATATGATTGATGAAAACAATTATTGATAAATATTATGAAAGAAATAACCAACTTCAATAAAAAAAATTAAATAAAATAAAAACAATCATATTTATACGAAAAACTCAAAATTAAAAAAAAACTTTAGGCAGAGGAGAAGAAGATAATTCTATTTACATTGAAAATTAATTAGTAGAATAATTTTTCATATATTGAGAAATATGGATAAATTAATTTTTGAGATAGAAAAGGATAAAATAACAATTATTTAATTATAAGAGTAGTGTGGCTAGTTTGCCAAAATCATTTACCTTAATGAAACTATCAAATATGTGTAAATAAGTGCTAAATTGATTCCAAGTCGGATTAACATAAATTGATTCAGTTTGAGTCATGATTTGACTATATTACTTCTTAGTAAGATTGGATCACCTACATATTTTTAAATAAATTTATATGGGCCGAACTCTTCCCTTACCACACAGATCTTTTTAATTTATTTTTTTTTACATAATTCAAAAAATTACATAACACCAATAGTGAGTAAATTAAAGGTTTATAAATTGATTTAACAACCTAATGTTATCCACTGATTTGAGCGCTTTGTCTTCCCCAACATGTAATAGCAAGTGCTCCTTCCAATTTGTTTATATAAATTATTTATTTTAATAGT
The DNA here is from genome assembly GCF_009730915.1 of Dioscorea cayenensis subsp. rotundata. Taxonomy (NCBI): domain Eukaryota; kingdom Viridiplantae; phylum Streptophyta; class Magnoliopsida; order Dioscoreales; family Dioscoreaceae; genus Dioscorea; species Dioscorea cayenensis. The sequence goes on from NC_052484.1 coordinate 16,456,984, forward strand.
GAAAATGCATATATTTATGATTATATATCTTATTTAAAAACACTACAATAAATAGTTGTCTATCAGTACAAATGGACAAAGTGATAAATTTAAAATACTGAAAATTGGACAATTTTGAAGTTAACCTAATGTGATATTTTTTTATAGTTCATTAATTTCATATTTATATATCTTTCCTTGTCATGGAGGTGCTATATATAAGTCATAATGTTGTTGTCCCCGGTTCTATTTATGTATATACTTTGACTAGAAAAACATTGATGACATGACTTTGATATCAAAATAGTAAAAGGAAATGTCTGATTATTAAAAAATAATTGATCATATATGTTTTAATCTGCAATTATTTAAACAAATCTATAAATTTTTAATACAATAAAAATGAATCAAGAGTAGTTAATTATTATCACCATGAAATCAACATCTAGTTCAATCATATGACGAAATGATTCATCCGGAAAACTTGAATGGATGATAATATTTTAATAAGATTGTTAAGATTATATTAAGTTATTTTATCATTTTGACATGTCAAAATACATTGCATAAAGCTCGCTTAGATGAAACAACACGGAATTAGGTAATAAATAGTCAAGTTTGACGTTGTAATTCAAGACTTAATAATATATATATATATATATACATGTGTTCATTAAGATGATTAATTATGAAAATGACTTAATGCAATTGGATTAGAAGTTTCTCTTTAATAACAATTAGTCTTAAGCACACTAAAGGAGAATTTTCTCCCCAAACTTAGATTAATTAATTCAGTTGACGTACTCTTAAAACATAATTAAAGTTGAAATGATATAACAACCATAATTTATTATGTATTATCAAACATATATTCATTGAGAATTTTTGCTTTACTTCCATTAATTAAATAAGGTTGTCAAATTGCACTAGAAGAGATTGATGTCACAGTTTATAGACGTCGGCCAAGACAAGACTAGTCATATGAACAATCAAAATTGAGATTTTATTCAGTTTTTATTAACATATAAATTATATAAATAATTGCAAACACTTGGTTATATAGAATTACCAAATAAATAAATAAATAAATAAATAATATTATAACTCAAAGTTAATTTGCTTATCATTAAACTTAACTCATTAGAATATATATAAATGAAATCACTAATGGGTAGAAGGAACTTGTGAGAGTGAGTGTAAACCTAACACACTTAACAAAAACACTAGTTTAAACATTGATAAAGAACATAGAACATAAGCACTAGAACAACAACAATTGCATCATATTAGATTAAAACAAGTACCAAATAACAATTATATGTGGAACTTTAAATATAAATAACTACTAACTCAATGTCAATCAAGAGGTGATGCCAACTCCCAAGAAGTCTATGAAAGCAATATCCTTCTTCCTTTGCATTGGCTCATGATCTCCTTTTTCCATGTACCTTATCATGATCACCAACTCTAAATAACTGATACTTGTTCATTACATCACTCATAGAGAATCCAAACATAGAAGACAATGAACTAGGATTCGATGAAGTATTCGATCTTGAAAAGGACCAAAAAGGAAGTGAAGCAGCAGATATCGATAAAGTTTCATCGACAGTATTATCATTAGTACTAAGGCGATGATGATGATGATGATGATGATGATCTGTCTTGCTAATGATCTTCGACCTCTGTCTCCGTCGTCTTGCCATGATCACATGCCAATGATTCTTCACTGCATTGTCAGTCCTACCGGGGAAAAGACGAGCTATGTGAGCCCATTTGTTGCCGTTAATTCGATGAGCAGAAAGAAGCCTCTCTTCTTCTTCTTCTGTAAATGGTCTTCTATTGATTCTTGGATCAAGTTGGTTAAACCACCTCAATCTACAACTCTTTCCTGTGTACATAATTGTCATCTCAATTAGGACACTTCACTTTCTTAGATCTCAAGGTTGATACATAATTAAATTACAAGTATGACGCTTGATGTTATACCTAAAAAAAGAATGATATATCAATATTAAGCATACCTGATCTTCCTTGAAGTTTTTCTGCAATTGAGTTCCAGTTGTGAGGGCCATACTTTCCAACAAGTTGCCGGAGTTTGGCGTCTTCTCCGGGCCTCCAATGACCTCTCGAACAAGATGTAGTCTTTGTCTCATCCGATGAGGCTCGATAGGATGATTCCATGAGGATAAGAGCAAGGTTAATTAGGGGAGGAGGAAGAGATGATGAGCTTGATCAAGGTGAAGGAGGAGAGTAGTAATGAATTAAATATAAGTGGAGAAGGGAGAGAAGAATTAAGAGTAGGGTTAGGATTAGGGTTTGGATGGTAAGTCTCTTTTATTGGTTTTGCAAGACAAAGACAAGATTGTATGTACATGTTCTTGTTGTTTGGAACACTATATCTCACATGGACTTCTTCTTGTTTGGTCATTGGCTTATAACCTTTACCCTATCCTATCCCACCTATTCTCTTCACTTCCTTGACAACATACTCTTTCATTTCTCTTTCTATATATATATGAGAAAAGGTTATCAAACAAATTAACATCATATATATATATATATATATATGTATATATATATATTTGTATTGCTGTTGAATGAATGTGAAGAATGTATTGCTTATCAAACAAATTAACATCACATATGTATGTTTACCTAAAAGTACTCTAGTTATATATATGTTAGAGGTGGCAATTAATATTTTCCATACTTTCCTCATTCAAATTCATAATAGGTAACAAGAATTTTGGCTATTTTTCTCATCTAACTCAGTATGAGTGAAGTTATTTTTAGTTCTTGTATTTTGTATCAATATTATTTTATTTTCATCTCTAAATAATTTTGAATTTATTCATTTTAGTTATTTTTATTTTTTTTTAAATTTAACTTATTTTTACTTTACATATGATTTGTAATTAATGTAGTGATAAGTATAGAATGTTCCCAAAAAAAAACAAAAACAAAAACACATTATCTTATATATTATTTTAAATATTTTAAAAATTAATATAAATAGGAAAAATGGATAAATTATTCATATATCTTGAAATTAAATGAATGGAAATAAACTACAAAAGCAAATTAGCTTATCGTATTACTATTATAGCTATTAGGGAGTCTACCAATTACTTATGCATTCATTTAAATAGAAAATTAATTAATAAGCAATTCATATGGGTTAATTAAAAAACCCCTAGTTTAGTTCATTAATAAAACCCAATATATAACCCTAAAAGAAGAATAGATGGAGAGCAATATGCCCAAAGAATGCAACATTAAGATGATCTTGCTCTATAAATAAAAAGCATACTACACACACACACACATATATTGATATATATATATATATATATAACCTGAAACTTTAGTGCTAATTGTGGATGAAACTTTAGCTTACCACTTGATAATTACTTTTAATAAAAAGAAGTGCTAACTTGATGAATATGTCAAAGTTTATGTCATATTGGTCCTTCAAACTTTGCTTCCACTTCTTGCAAATCCATTTTAATCAACAAATTAAATAGATTATAATTGAGAATAGGTGATTAATCAGCATTCCATTAAACTCCCCTTTAAAGTATGATTAAAGGCAGTGATTGGTGAAGAGTTTTGGATTGACAAGAAAACCATAATAACTAAAAATAATACCAATAAACAATGAACCTAAAGAATGCATTGAAAGTTGCCAAAGTTAGCTAATAAAATGTTGGAAATTAGAAAGGCCATTGTATAACTTTTCTTCAAAGAAGGTTTAAGATAGAGTTTATAAACATGAAAACATTGAAAAGTGACCTCAACCAATGAATAATGGATGAAGGACTAACAAGAAATTAACTAAACTCTCTAGTTCATCCAAGTACATTGTTTATTATTTTTATTATTAGTTTTCCACTTCAAAGATGGTAATTAATTAATGTGCAACTACTTGGTTATGTTGCAAATAAATGACCAATGACTTTAATAGCTCTTTTTCACCTACCCATGTTATTCTAATTTTAGAGTAGTAGATACATGAATCTATGATATATATATATGTATGTACGTATATATAAGTAATGAAAGAGGATTACTATATATATATATATATGTTATAAAATAAAGCAACAAGCACATATATTTTAGAGATATTCAAAATATCGATCTAATGTGTTGTCTAATTAATTGCTCGTCTATTCTACCCTCAATAATTTATCTCTCTCTCTCTCTCTCTCTTTAATTTTTATAGTGTCCACATTTTTTTCTGGCTAGCACTTATCACCAGTGAAAAACAGTGAAATTAATTATTTATCACTTTCTAACTTTCAAATAGATAAAATTAATTTTATTTTATTTGTCAGTCTTCTGAAACAATTTTTGATGCATGGTTTAATCAGGACTTTGAACAAATTTTTCCTTTTCTAATTTTACATCTCTTTTGTGATATATATATATAAATATTATTTTAATAAATAAATCAAGAATTTTTTAAAAATAGAAAATATGCAATTGATCATAATGAAGAAATGATACCTTTTATTTATTAAAAATGAACTGTATTCTTTTTTTAATCTAATATGCTACATATTTTTAAAAATATTCATACAAACAAAGCAGTAAATATAATTATACATATTAATTCAAATTAAAACATCAAAAAGTTGTTCCATTGACACATAAAAACCACATTTGATGCATTATTATTTAACCATAGTCATTATTTGAATTGCCCAACATACATATATGTGTATATATACATACACACACACACACATATATATATATATATGTTAGGCACACGAATTTTCATGCATGCACAATTACATTTACAGGGAGTAGAAATATTTCTTCTTCTTTCTCTTTGCTCTTCTAATGCTTTTGCATATTTAGGTGTCCTAAATATATATGCATATATATATAGACATTAGTTAGGTGGCAATATTTAACTGGTCATTTATTCAATAACTAGGAGTGTGGGCATGAATTAATCTCCTTGTTTAGTTAAGATGTCCTTTTTTTCTAGGGTTTTGTCTTTATGACTTTTTTCATTCATTCACCTAAACTTCTCTTTTAACATGACAGGTATCCTAATTTAATGACCATAATTTCTCCCATGAAGAAAAACCTAACCAGTTCAATAATTAATGTTAATTTATCTTATATATGTAGATAGCTAGGTATATACACACACACAATATAATATAATTTATGTGATATATAAATATTTGAGATAACAACTTAAATATGATATGTAACAATTCTAATATCATATCAAACATTAAAACTTTTATCTGTTGGTTCACATATTATTAATAATTTTTACAAAATAAAGTTTTTTAAAATGTTTCTTTGTGACATTAAATATCATAATTATCTTTTATCAAAAAATTTCAAAATAATTATAATTTTTTTATTCATCTATTATATAACAATTTTACATTGCCAAAAGACACTTAATCTAGTAGCACCAGCCCCATCACATAAAGTGACACATGTGGGAAATTTAATGTCAGGGTTTGAAATGCGTCAAGATAGAATTGTGATACTATATATAGGGTTCTTGTGTATAGTTGAAATATAAGCTTATGGTAACTCAATACATATCACATGCCCCTTGGATAGGGTAGCTCAATGCCCATATGGTGTGTTCACCTGTTAAAACAAGAAAAGCATCACAGTAAATGATATATATAGCACATGACATGAATTTTTATTTTTACTTTTATTTTATTTAGAAATAAAATGATAGGAATCTAAGTATGTATAAACTTATAATGCATCATTTCCACATCTTTTCTTGAGAAGCTCTCTTCATGAAATTCTTAATTAAGGTTATACAAAAAAGAGAGATTCAAATATATATGGAACACCATTAATTTATGATTTCTGAAAATGATCTCCAAACCTAATTGGTTGGTTTTTACCTTGACTTTAATTAATGAAATATATATATATATATTGAAAAGGTGGATATATATATATATATATATATTTAAAGGTGGAGGTGAACAAGCTTTACTTGCAAAAGCATGCATCATCTAAGTTAAAGTAATCTTATGAGAAGAGAAATTAATGTGAAGTGTGTGTATTATATATTATGTAGTAGGCAATTATATGAAGTTAACACCAAATAACAAAACCCTTGTTTTGAGAAATCTTAATAATAAAGAATTGTTTAAGTATATATATATATATATATATAACCAAAAGGCCTTTGGTTGAGAGATTATTGATTTGGTTTGCAGGATATTCATTGCCTAGCTTTGAAATGCTTGGTTATAGTGGTGTCAAGGATCTTTAGCTGGGTGCAGGCTTAAAACCTAATCTTTTTGAGTGATGGTGCATTGACGGATCATCATTATTTTTTATGTGTATATCCTTAATTGTATATATGCTTAGCCCGAATATATATATATATATATATGAAGTTTAAAGAAATAACAAACCCTAATGATCTTCTTAGCTTTGTCAGACATGATCATGCACTAACTCTTTCAATCTAATCTTTCATTTTCTCAACCAAACTCAAATTGACACTTGCTTTTCTTGACAACATCAAGAAACCAATTCCAAGATGGCTTGCAAAATATAGCACCATTTTTTTTTTTTTTGCGCATAACCCCAACAACCAACTAGATTTAGAAATATATCATATATTACTTGTATATATATATATATATATTTGTATTTTAGGGTTCCATTTGATTGGATCATGATATATATATATATATATATATAGAAAATTGATAATATTTCTTTATAAAAGTCAGCTGACAAATTTTATTGAAATACATACTAATATTTGATTTTTTTTTAAAATCTTTCTGAAGATAATTGAAAAGAAGAGATTAAGGAATAATTTGGTTATTTTTATAATAATTAAGTTTTAGTATATTTTTTGGTCAGAGAGATATATAAGCAAATAAAATTTCTACCCGTATAATTAAGCATCAACCATTTTTGTAGGTGTATGAAAATAAAAACCCATAATTTGTTCATAAAGTTATTTTGACCAAAAGAAAAAGGCATTTACTGATATAAGAATTACTTTCATATATCTGAATTTGATTAAAAGGAAATTATTAAAAAGTATTGAAATAAAGATAAAGTGGTTGCCTTATTTACAACAATGAATATATTTCATGATTCAAATACTTTTTTAAAAATAAAAAAAAATTATAAAAGGCATTCCTAATTTGTTAAATTTAATAAAGAGTTGGTTTTTAAATTTGAAAATAAAATTTATAGTCTTTACATAATTTCAAACCCATAAATAATTTAGAGTTGGAATTAAATATTTCAAAATATATATCATATAAATAATTTTATATCTTATAATAGAATATATTGAATGATTTTAAGGTTTCTTTTTGTTAAAATAAAAATTATTATTATAACATTGGTGCCATAATTATGTCATGAACCTTGCCGGTCAATTTTATTCATTTTATTTGTCTCGTTAATGATATATTTTGAATGTTGATCTTTCGTTATTTAGAGAAAATGTGACTAAATTACTTATAAAATTCCAAATTTGAACCTAACCGAATTCATAGTTTATTATTTTTTATTAAAAGCATACCTCATAATGAGGCAAGAGTTTCAAAGGTTGCCATATTGCAAATTAGAAATAGTTTGTTGTTGCCAACACTCGGTTAGTGCAAGGTTTAGGTATTTAAGGCAGTATATGGGCACATGTAAGGTCGAAACCCTGTGTGTATGACTATAGAAGTACTATTTATAAATTGTTCACATTGTCTTTAATATTATTGAGCATTATTCACTGGGTGTTCTAATACGATTTTTTGTAGCGATGAGTCGTATTCTCTATCTCTCTAACATTGTATAATAAAGGGATTTATTATTGTGGAGTTATGATCCCTAATATATCATCTTGAGCGTATATGACATGTTTTTATTATCTCGTGTGTTAGCTTGCCCCATAAAGCTACATGCATGGTAAATTTTTAAGAGGTTATTAAATCATTTGTAACTAATACAATTCTAAGCATGACATGATTTATTATTTTTTAAATAAATAAATAAATAAATTGTTGTTGTTTTTGTTGATAATTTTTAGTTTTTTTATTTCCTAATGTAATTTTAAAAAAATTTCTCTTAAAAATTCATCTTAAAAAAAAATCAAGCAATATAACTTTTAAGCTATTCAAGAAAAGAAAAATTCTTCTGATTTACTTTTTTAATAGAAAACAATACTCCAAAAACCAAAAGCTTAAAATAATTGTCCATAATTTTTCCCAAAAACAGAATTTGTGTCATTTTGTGACAGTCTAACTTCTGATGCACTTAATTTAATTTTTCTAAAGTTACTCAGTCCACTCAGATTGGTCCATATTTGTACTATATACATATATATATATATATATATAATAATAGTATATATATATATATATATATATATATATATACATATATTTGTCACCATTGAAGATAATGACTAGTTACCTGATCTTTGTTTTTGTGTAGAAAACATAATACCTATATAAAGATTCCAAAGAAACATAAACACACACCCACCAAATTGTTTATGTAAGATTGAATTATTTAAATAAAAAATTTAATAATTAATTTTTAATAAATATTAATAGTATGCTTCAAAGCTTCAACTTTTTTAAAGCTGAAAACAATAATTATAAATGAAAAGCTTGATTTGTATAGAAGTTATCAGTAAGAAGCTAAAGCACATTTTTTATTCCAAAATTACATTCTGAACTAAAATATATATATATATATATATATATATAAAGTTTAATAAGTAAAACCATATGTAATATAATCAGACTCACATATGTTTATCAAGGGCCAACAAGCAATTTCCAGTTTTTCAAGGGCCAACAAGTAAAAACCCATGAGAATGAAGGAAAAAAATCACATTGCTCCAATTCCAGCATTGTTAATACAACATTCTTTTAAATAGAGTGTGATTCTATCAGACAATGACAAGAGACTCAAATTAGTTCCAAAATGGAATTCAAAAGTAACTCACAGTAAAGATGAACAGTATCTTGTCAATCTTGGCACCAAAAAAAAAAAAGTTGTTCTTTTGTAGATGAATCCTCTGCTTTTCAATCAATTTGTTTCATCTAAACTGTGAATCAATTCAGTGACAATTTTGAGCCTCATTGCTACTTAAGATTGAGATCTTTCCCGGAGCTTCGCTTTGGCGAAGAAGACACCGGCCAGAAGACCTGTCAAAATGCAGAATTTTCACGAGAATTGCGAATAGTTTGTGATGTTGTCGATAGTAACAATGTTGGTTTAGTTAATGGAAAGATGAAGAACATACCGAAAAGTATGCTGAAGAAGTTTTCCGGACTTGTAGGAACTTTGAACAAGAGAATTCCAGCAATTGAGAGAGGTATCTTGTTTAATGAACCCACCAAGCTGAAAGCAAAACAATAACTGACCTAAACCTTCTATAGGACCCTGAATATATATATATATATATATATTTTAAGCAGTGTCCATGTTAATTGAACCCTACACATGAAGGGTTTTGTATCTTAATGTTTCATGCAAGTCTTCATAGAACGAAGAAATGATACCCCTGCTTTATTAGGATTCAACATGCAAATGTTTTAAAAGATACTTCAGAGTCTTCTATAACATTTCGATGCGCCTTTGTGAGTTTTGAAGCAAGTTTTCTGGGAAAAACTATGGAGAGTTTGAGAAAACCTTGCGGAAGCTTGTGAAGGAGTCTCACTGTCAGAAGCTGTCCTAACAAAACCTCAATGAAAGAACTAGGTCAACAAAGTTTCACCAAAAACCACATAGCACATCCTTGGTCGAGTTCTCTTTTTTCCATATCAATCTCTAATCTGTGAATTTTTTTTCTTGTACAGTAAACATAGTAAAAGGACAACTTCCAAGTGCCGCATGCACAGAACTGAAAGCAAATGCACACGGATGCTATCCAAATATACTCAACTACATTGATTGGACCAGTAACTAAAGTTTAAGCGCATAAAACTTGTTGTCATGTATTCGTCGATGTTGGTGAACATTAAGGCATCTAAGCTTAATGTTGATGCACATAAGCGACTGGATATGAAGAAACTAATGGCAAGCGAAAGCATTTTGGCATACCTATATGTTGTTGCACCTGTCTGATGAAGGAACCACATTGACGTGAAACTAATTGCTAGGCCGAGAACACCACTCAAAGTCATCACCAGCCAGAACATAGGCATTTTCAAAAGTGGCCTGCCAATTTACTTCACAAATATAAGCCCAATAAGACGATAAACAGGAATCAATTATGCAGAAAATTAAATTAAGATTTGAATTATCAAATCATGTTTTATTTGGCAGCATCAATCTTATATAGAGATACATGAAAAATTTCCTGCATATATCTTCAGAATTGTTGTATAAAACAGGAATTTTATGTTTTATTTACTCACGTTCTGGTGAGGTAATCCACTTCATTGAATAAAATAACAAGCAGAACCCCCAAAGGCAATGAGAGACTGTTGTTGAGTAAGACCATGGAAAACTCGTTCAAATTGCCGGATTTTGTAACTTGCTTAGCTGTATCCATGACCCGTCTTAATGTTAACTGTCAAAGACAAAAGTGTTAGCGTCAGCATTTTCCAAAGTTTGACATTGTGTAGACAAATATACAGTTCAGTATCATGCTTGGATCCATTTATCAACCAAATTAATCTTCAATGGAGAAGTATTGTAGATAAGTTCTAATATATTCATTCCCACCAAATACTAAACATAAAAGTTCAAAACTCAAATGATGAAAAGAAATAGTAAATGCCAGGTTAAATCTAGCTAGGTTTATGTCTTCAAACAATTGTACATATGATGAATGAAAGGCAAATTCTAGTTTATTTCTCAAATGCTAAAATCATAACCTCAGCCTCAATCCCAGCTTGCTTAGAGGCATCATCTCTGATTTTGCTGTCACTCTGAGTGTTTTAAGCTTAATATGACAATCTTATGTAACTTTTGGCACCATTCGAAGTGAAGAAATGAGTGGTTGATTTTCACCCTCAATTTACAATAGCAATCTAGACCATATTTAAAAAGCTATAGAGCACTATGAAACTAGCAGATGAATTACCGAATATGATGCAGTCAGAAAGCAATTGACAATCTGCCAAGCATACCCAACCGCATGGAAGGACAGATCTGTTATTCCGCCTGAAACCGCTGAGATTATCTGCAACAGGAAAATCAAATATAGCTTAGATATCCACCTCAACCTGTCTTATTTTTTTTTCCTTTTGGTTAACCACTGCCATCAAAATTAATATTTATTTATTTCATTACTAAATAAAAAAGGGAAAACTTTTTGACACAAATCAAGGATCATTTCAAAGAAACAGAGTATAAAAACACCAACTGCGATATGGTTAAAAAAACCAAAACATAAATTAGTCATATCTAGTCCCCACCAAGACAAACCAATCTATATGCTATGATTCTCATAAATTCCTTTACTGCATTTGGTTCAAATGCAGAACCAAAAGAAAATCACAAGAGGTGAAAATAACAGCTAACTTGTGTAACATTAAGTTATTAACCACCTAAAAATAAAAATGAAACGGATAGTGTTGATTGCCTATGTTGAAGGTTTTTGGAAAAGAGAAATTTGAGAATTATCAAGAAGTTTTTTGAAAGCAGGCAGTTTAGACGATCCACCTCATCACTAGGGAATGAAACAAGTCTACATAACTATAAAATATCTAATGCTGCAACGGTCAAAAAATAGGAATCAAATATAGTTTGCTCATTGTTTGCACATCAAATTCCATTGAAATAATATTTTGAAAGGATTCAAAGAAATGAAATCTAGAATTCCTTCTTATAGAACGCAGAAGATGTGCATGTTCCAAAGCTCTAATGTGTGCTGCTGACGTAGGTAAGTCATATTCTGAACATAGTAACTATCGTTGACTTCTTAGAAAAGATATCTTGAGTCAAAAGTGTTAGGATTATACATTACTCAATCTAGGGATAGTTTCGTCTCAACGCTTGTTAGGATTTCACTCTACTTTACTTCATAAGGGTAATAATGTATTTTGGCAAACTAATCCTTTTCTAATTTAAGAAAAAACCTCAGCCGCTGTTAGTATGTAGAGGAAGATTATCTTTAAGTCACTAGACTACCAATGAATTTGGAGTTTTCTTTGCTTTAGTTGTTGGTTTGACTGGATTACATTTAACAAAGAGTGTCTTAGAATCTAAAGTACAATTTGGTGTCTGGTACCTCACAAGCATGTTAAACTGCCACTAACATTCTAAAGTTACCATAAGTTTACCAAGCAGAAGGCTCTACTCTACCAAATCATTCTACGATTCTCAAGTCCGGCTCAGTAAGTCTCCCTCAGTTGAGTTTTGCAGAATTAGTAAAAAATCTTTTAATGAGTCAAGTCAAAGCACCATCATCTTATGCCCTTGCTAATCCTCATCAGAAATACTTATGATAAAATAAATTTGACCAATATTCTCAAACAAAATATAGCTTATATTGTGAGTTTTTCTGCCAGGTTCACCAATCAACAACATAAAATGGAATAGCATTGCTGAATAAAGAAAGATATAAAACTTGATAAGGAGGTTTCATCAATTTTGAGTTAACTGGTAAATTTTTGTAACAAATATCAAAAGACAATACCATTAAAAATAAAGCAGCCCAGACTTTGTTGTCATGTTGCTTCTTGAAAAGATATACTTCTCCTATCGCAGTAATGACATTGGTAACATTTTTCAGCACAGTTACCATGGCGACGTTAATGTATTTCAAACTACAAAATAGCAAAGATATAAGTAAGCAACAGTTAGATGCAGAAGATGGAAGGTGGGAATATATATTGACCACAAGCCTATATACGAAAAGACCATGAATTTGATGCATAACAGGAAATGTCTGTATTAGAAGGCATATCAGTGTTAATTTCTTCATGTAGCAGCACACACGAAACTGCAGGAACCCCTAATCTGGTCGTAGCTGGTTATAGAGGCGAAGAAAACCATCACAAAGTTGAGCAGAAATAGAGATCAAAAGAAAGTAATATTGTTACAAATAAGATGATGAAGACGTATAAAAATGATCTGATAATTAGGGCTGCCAGAGTAAACGGATAATTTATGAGGGAAAAAAAAGTGAGTGCTTGCAGAAACTAGTACTAATGATGGAAACAAGGTGATGAAGACTTATTAAAATGATTTGATCATGTGGACCTCAGAATAAATGGATAATTTATGTTCCTTTTCCACATTAAAGAACCATAAATATATCAAAATTGACTAGAATCTCCCTAGGTGCCTCCAAACCTAAGTTGTTAAACCTCTTTGGCTGGCCAAACGTAAATTACATGCAGAATGCATGTAAGTGACCTGTTTGACACCTGAGGCTAGTAACATGAATTTATTATTGTCAAAATCCTCTGCACATAATTTATTTAGAAATGAAAACACTCTACAGGAAAAAAACATTATGGCTCAAATTCTCATTCATCATAGTGTTTCAAATGAACTCCAAAACAATCTAGACCTTCTGTAAATTGATATAAACCTTTTGCCAATGTAAGCTTATGCAAAGGAGGGGCTTGCCTAAAAAGCTGACAGAAAAACTGGCACAAAATTAGGTTATTCAGTAACCAGCCTTAGGTTCATGAAACCGGAGTTCAGATAAAAGCAGGAAGGATGCAAAAGTTCACCTCAATAACTAAAGAAAAAAAATAGAATTGTTTGCTCTATCAACAAAAAATAAACTAAAATAAAATAAAATAAAAATGTTTGTTCCATCAACGGTTTCAGCAGATTTTTGTTTCGTGTTTAGTGATTTTACCTACATGTTGGGCGAGGAAAGCAGAAACAATGTTCTGTCTTTAGGAGAAAAATAAAAGGAAATGCAAATTGATGAGAACTTCTATACCTGAACATGCTTGTGATAAGCATCCCGACAAATATAACATTCACTGGCAGCCAGACCTTAATTAATCTCCATGTAAGTGGCTCAGTGGAGATTACGCCAAACAAACTCAAAATGGAGACTATAATCACTGACACAAAATTCTGAAGCCACAGAGCAATAAACATGAACAGTTTCAATAAATTATATTAGTCTTTGAGCTAAATGGAACTACAGGTAAAATTGGGAAGTCAGTTGACCTGGTAAAGCATCAGACTAATTCCAGCATTAAAACCATAGCTTGACAGCACAAATTTGTTCACAAGTATCATGCTGCATGATGATAGGCAATAGGCAAGTCCCGATAGAATAGCTTGGTTTTGGATCTTTAGAGACTTATAATTGCGTGAATTCTTGTCTCTGTCCTTTGCTGCCTTACCATCCTCCAAATCAATGTCATCATTGCTCAGAGACTTTGAACCAGAAATTGACCTATATATGAATGTTATTAGTTTGAGAAGACCAATAAAAAATTCATTGACGCATCATAAATTGAAAGAAAAAACAGGGTCACAGGTGCATTCATAAAGAGAGGTCCAAAATGCAGTCAGAGCAAAAGGAAAAAAAATTACAAGTTAAACCAAATTTAACGTCTTCCATGGTTCTCTTATCCACCCCTTAGCTGAAAAGTTAATGTCTAAAAAAATTTCTGACATAAGCAATCATAGTGTATGTAAAAATAAGGAATCATATTGCACGTAGCCATAAAGACATTTCCAATTTCAAAACATAAACACCCACATTATTTAAAATATAAGTGCAGGTGTCCATTCGCTGTTAAGGTGGCTCATCGATATAGGCATAGCAAAAATTCATTATAGGAAACAACCTCTCTACATGCAAGAGTATGATTAGACACTTAACCTCTCCAAAAACCTGCTTCAGGGAGAACCTAGTGAATTTGTCTCCCTCTTATTTTAAGTCAAACACATGAAGGGTCAAGGCTGCATACTCTTAACCTTTCAAAAATCTTACTTTGATGAGAGCCTTGTGCACCATTTTTGTCCTTTTATTTAACTCAAAAATATCTCTCACAAATAGCGACAAAAATATAAAGAACACTCCAACCACACAAATAAATGATACATTTCAAAGTTTAGGCTCAAGCAGGCATACCTGCTAAAAATTTCTCTTCTTGCAACATTTATAGGACTTGATCCTGGACTTGCTCCTCCATTCTGCTCACGACCCAGCAAACTACTTCTTTCACCACTTAGAACGGCTTTACCTGTCTCCTCCAAAACAAGTCTCTCAAGTACAGTATCTGAAGCATCTATAGGAATGCCCAGAGGAGGCACTCTTGGACACATAAAAAAGAGCTTCAGTAAGAGAGTTCACTGACTTGGAAACACAAAATCATTAAAATGAAACTCATTTGTTAAAATATAAAATCAGAAGGTACAAAGAAGAGGGATACAGTAATTAGTTAGATAGTGGGGGAACTGTTTTAGTGTTAAGTGCAAAATAGGTTGAGAAACCCATGCTTATATATTCAAATCTATATTTTCCAAATTAACCAATGTGAGAATTTTAGTTACTCTAACATTTACAAATATAATACAACTAGCGCAATATGGGTTCACTTATATAATATTTTGATTAGCAAGCAAGAGGACATATTTAGCGAATTCTAAAAAGAAGACCACTCTGATTTCTCCACTTAATCACCAAATAGAAGAAGATAATCATCTTTCTTCATATAATTAGAACTACTAAGCAGCAGATATTAACAAAAAAATTATAGATTCCAGAACCAATAAACAATTAAGAAGCCCTTAGTCTCAAATTTCCCCTTTATCCAAATGCCCTTTAAACTGACAAACAGAAAACAAGGTAGAAAAGCAATTTAAATGATCATTCCTCTCCCAGCAACTAGTTTAATCTTTCTCAAGAAAAACACAGATTGAAACCTCAGTTTCCAATTCAATCAGAAACAAGATCAATAATACAGAGCACAAACAATCATCCTCAGAGACAAAAATCATCCAAAACAAACCTCACAGTTCTAGAACTCAACCAATCCACTTCTCTTTCAAAAAAAAGAACAACATCAAGCTCAAAACACCAGTAAACACAGAAATACAACAATCCAGCACACCAAACAACCCATTGACTTTCAAAATCAAAAGCAAAAGCACAGAATCCAGAGCAGAAGAGCAAAAAGGCGATACCTTGAACCCATGAGAGCCTAGAACTCATCCGCTGCTTGGATTCAAAGGAGGAGGAGGAGTTTTCCAAGTGGATTTGTGGGAATGGATGGGAAGAAGAGACGACAGGGGACCTTTTTATAAATAAAGATTTTTCGAGGGGTTTTCGGAAAAAAAAAGGTCCGTAATTTTTTTTAGGCAGTAGTCCTTGCCTTTCGTTCGAATCGAGCTCCGTTTTAGTGGGGGGCGGCTGCTAACATGCGCCGAGGGCGTTTTGGGAATTTTACATTTTAGTGTGTCAAACTTTGTTGTTTGACTTGTGGTGTACCTTGTTTAAGTCTGTCTATAAATTTCATTTATTTATTTTAATATAAAATATATTTAGGAATATTTCTATATATAGTTAAAAATATATCATTGGAAATTTAAATATTTATTTTCGTCAATAGTACTTGAGGTAGAATTTAATACAATTAAAAAAAACTTTTTTTAAAAAAATTATATATGCTCACTCATCAATTTTTTTTTCATGACTAAATTAAAAAAAATATTAATATTCAATTTTATCTTCTCTGAAAAAAATAAGTTTACTTTTTTTTTTTCTCTCTCTCAATCTCTCACTAAGATTTTCCATGGAAAGTTGAATATTGTGATAAGATCGATAACATTATAAATGTTTTTTTTTAATATTCACAGTTTTATAATGAAAGACAAAAATAATTAATGAAAGTTAGATCTATTTTTCAGATAATAAAAAAATTTATTATTATTATTACTTTAATAAAAGATGACAAATATCATCAAAAGGTATGTATGTACATAAATGCACTAGTTACACATTTCAAAAGGTATGTATGTACATAATGTTTTTTTAAAATAAATCCCCAACTATGCAAATTTTTTTTTTAAAAAAACACTGTTTTCCACCAAAAAAAAAATTATATAAACACTTGAAATAATATCAACAATTTATAAGAGTTCTCTTACACATTTTATGGAGAGTTACCATTAAATAATTAGTGGTTACTCAACTAATATTATTCAAACATTTTATTAGTTCTATGTTGGCTTAATAAAACCAACATGGTAAAGTCAAACCGCCCTTTTTCCCCCCTAGATTTGTATATGTGACTTAAATTAGATCAGAGCAACATGTGACCGCGAGTAGACCAAGTACTTAAGAAATTTTTGCCCTTGTTAATTTTTGATAGATACACACAGATATATATATATATATATATTAGAAATTTATTTTTTAATAATATCTTTTGTCTTTGGATCTCCATTGGATTTTAAAATTTTAATTTTGGTGTTCAAAATTTCAAATTATGGACTTCTAGATTTATTATAATTTATTGTTATTGCTATTATTTATAAAATAAAAAAATCACAACTAAAAAATTAAAACAACCAAGCTTAAATACGAAAAGATGTCACACAATTCATAATTAGCGGAAGATATGCCAAAAGAAATTTAGTGGTTCGAAGAAAAACAATTATACTGGATTGATTATCCATCTTAAATAGCATTGAATAGGGTGAGAGACTATTCCTTACCTAGATCTATGAGTAGACGTAGTCATTTTTAACTGAAACCATAGAACCAAATCAAAACCGAATAGCAAAAAACCAAACCAGAACCTGCAAAAAAATCAGAACCAGAACCTTCATATAAGGTTAAGTTTCGGTTTCATAATTTGAAAACCGTGAAGCCGTTTCAACTGTCGATTCCAGTTCAATCAAAATATTATATTATATAAATAATGTCATAAATCATGATATCTGATCAGGTTTGACCATTTGAGTCATTTGATCGGTAATAACTAAATTGATTAAATCTGATTGCTTGAACACTTGAACCAATTGATTAGATTTGATTAGGTTTTTATTTTCATATTTTGTTCTCTCTTTTATTGCAACTTGATATAATTAAGTTAAAGTCCTTTATTTTTTTTTTATTTCTTCTCCTCTTGTACTTTTATTGCAAAATATTGTTTTGAATTATTAATATTTTTATTTTTTAATAAAATATTATATTAAATTAATTCTTTTATTTTTGTGTTCAGTTTTAATTTAAAAATATTGAATCATTTAGTTTAACAAAAAAAAAGCCCGAACCGTATGAACCGTCAAACCGGAACCGTTGAATCGAATTGTCAAAACCTGAATCGGAACTAGGCGGTTCAGTTCCGCTTCAACATTTCTTTGAACCAAAACCGACAGTTCAGGAACCGGAACTGGCGGTTCCAGAACCATGGCCTTGTCTAGTCTATAGTTGTGCTTCATTTTTTCCCCATTTTCATTAGCAACTTAAGTGATGGTGGAGTAAGGGCAAAATTATTAACTTTTAAATTTTATTTTAAAAAACATAGGTACTCTTTGATTTTTAGATTTTTTTAGTAAAATTTAAAAATAAAAATATTTGACAAAATTGCTTTTGTCCAATTGACATAGATTGTCATCATGTTAATGAACTAACAGCATTTTGATGAAAATAATTGGTAGAAAATTCAAATTGCAACAAATGTAAAAAATCCTTGTGGTTTAATTGGCAAATGTAAAAAATTATTTTTTTTCTTATTCTGATGCATTAATGTTTATGTGTGTTTGATTTTCCCTTGTTTATGTGATTTAATCAATTTCTGGTGATACATATATATTTGACACATGACTTCATTGACTTGCCCATTTTATCTATAAATAAATAAATAAATTGTATATTTCACATTATATATATATATATATATATATGAGAAACAATAGACCCTAGGTAACACTTGCGCATTTGGCTAAAGAATGAGTACATATTCGATTAAGCAGACAACTTGAGATATATTTATAAAAAATTAATTTTTCAAATAAATATATTTGATAATTAATTTTAAAAGTTTGTTTATGTTAATAAATATTTATTTTTTAATATATAATTTAACAAATATTTATTAATATTTTAAAAAATAAATTGTAAAAATTTAAAATATCTTTTTTTTATTAATATTAATTTGGTCAAAATAAAAGTCTTTTTTCGACCAAATATTTAAAAGATTCATTTAGCCCTACATTTTTGTTCCACAAGGACCACAACCAATCACTTGATTTTTTTAGGTAGAATATCAATAAGAACATTTTTCCTTTCAAGTAATTGTTTTAACATCAATTCACCCTCAATAACTGTTTTCAAAGCCTCATGACATTTTATAATATTCAGCTCAATGTGAAATCAATCAAAGAGTTAGGCATATAAATTGAGCATTATTCATTGTTAGTATTAGCATTCAATTTATTGAGCATTTATTGTTGGTATTTAATTTCTTGAGCATTCATTTTTTTGTAAATGTCAACTAAGAAGTTAGGCAGACCAAATGGTCCAAATCCAGACCTTGTTACAATTCAATGAATGGCCACAACATAACCATTTTAGTTTTAAATTTTTGGGTTTGGTCACCGACCAAACACTAGAGGAAAATGATTCATTGTGGAAATTAATTAATATACTTTATGGAGTTGCTATACATAGACGAATTTTATTTAATGGAATTTTGAGGAAACTATATATATGCATTGTTTAGAGTTTGTTGACCACTGTTTTGTCCATTATTTATTTATGGATATTTTGAGTGTTGAATCTATGCAAAGTTTCAGATTTAAGTGTTTATTTATATTAAAAAAAAAAAATTCAATTTTAGAAAAGTTATGAACTTATTACTAACATTTTGTTTAAAAAAAAATTATAAGATAAACATTGCATATAATTATTAGGAAAGTGTTCTGTTAATGTTGAAAAACTTAAATATGAATTTTGTTTTTTACAAGGTGAACAACTCACCATTGGGTGGGGTTTGGCAGAGTTAGTCACATCAATGTTTATCCAACTGGTAGTACTGGCTGTACACTTGCTAGTCAATCTAGTAAAAAAGATGTGCACATTCAGAGGTGGAGTTAATCTCTCAACATGCATTATATGTGGTCTCATCTAGCGAATGTGCAAAATTAATTTTTCATGCGCTTTTCGGGGATTGATTTTGGATCTCCTCTCACACACTAAAGATCTTTTATCGCTCAACTTAAAGATATTTGGCAAATAAGAATTAGAAAAATAAAATACAACTTTAAATTACATTTAAAAAAAAAACAATTTTTTCATTCAAAGTAGCTTGAAAATCTTGTAATTTACATATATATATATATATATATATATATACTATTAAAGGAACAAGTTAAGAGAATAAAAAGAATGTAATCATAAATTGAGTTTTAATTTCCATTATCAACTTTCTCTATCCTTGTTTTTTTTCTTTACAAAAATAATATAATTATGTACCAAAATTTAAAAGTTCATCAATATTGAAATTTATTTAAATATTATAAGAATACATAAATGTTGAAAATAACTTAGTGAAATTATTCCATAACCAAAACTACACTATTGGTTTATTTAGATTTATTTATTTTTCATCCTTGCTATCTTTTTAAAAAATGTTTATTAATAATATAAACAATTTCAATGATATTTATTATTAGAAGCTAAAACTTGACTATTTTTTTTTAAGAAATACTAAAACAAAACACTTGATAAAAACATTTGTATGAAAAATAAGTTAAACAGATATTTTTTTTTAATCCAAATACAGTGATTTTCTTTTATATTTGAAATTTTATTTTCTCTTGCACTCCAGTTACACCAGTTAATTAACTGATTAATTTCATATATATATATACACACACATATTTAAAGTAGTTGTATAATCTTATTCGAGAGAGTTTTAAGAAAATTTTTTTTATTTTTTTTATTTTTTTTATTATATTTAAGTTTTTGTTTGTATTAAATGTGATATTAGTAATGAAAAATATTTAATTCCATTTATTTGTTTGCATTAGATGTTTAATATGATATTTCATGTTGTTGCTAGCAAATACCGCTGTTTTTAGTTTTGGATCTTCCAAATCATTCCCACAGTAGATCCGGAGCTCGGGTTATGGAAGAAGGAACCGAGAAGGAGGTATCAGCAACAACTGGTTTTATTACGTTCAAATCAATTATAATTATAAAAAAAATATTTTTATTTAGTGAGAAAAAAGTATACCAATTTTTTAAATAAACTAGGTATACTTTTATTTATACCTAGGTTAAAGTAATAATATTATTAATAAAAGTATACCAATTTTTTAATATTTTTATGTAATGAATATTATCATTCAGGTAAATCTAGGTTAATAAAAATATTTTTAAATAAACTATTTTTTATTTATATGATGTGTAATATATAATATATAATATTCATTACCATTTTTAGTTAAATAATTTGAAGAAAAAAAAAGCAAATTGTTAATCAATTTTTGTTATATTAAACATGGTACTGATGATTGAAAAAAATTAATTATATTGTTTGTGCAATAAATGTTCAAGAGACTTTCAAGACTAAATATGTCAAAATAATTTTCATTCTATGGAGTTATTTAATCATAGTTTTCATTGTACTCTTGTATATAATATTGGCTTAAAACCCTCAAGATTATAAAAACCGATGCAAAACGGGGCAATTTGCCCAATATATTTAAAGATAGTTTTTTTTTACAATATTCTAAACCATAATAACACTATATCATATATAATAAATTCATACTGGGCTAGCTAGGTTTTTACAAGTCACATGATGGCCCAAAGAGCCTCAAATGTCAAGAACCACAAAAAAACAAGAACACAAGAGAACCTCACATTTCCAAAGGAACATATCCACAATGTTTTAAAAATATCAAACTAATGTTCCAAGTCCCCTAAAAACCACAGGCCCCCTATCCTCTTCCCCTTCATCACAAAACCAGCACAACCTCCAAACAAATCCAAGAAAACAAAGAACCATCATCATGGCCTTAGAAGCCTGCACCATTGCTTCTTCTCTTCATGCTCACCACCTCCATTATTCCTCCAAAGAAAAGCTCAAACTTCAATCAAAGTCCCCATTCTCCACTCTCTCAACTCCACTACCATCACCCCCATTACTCTCCTTTCAACTCCCAAAACGTTCAAACTCCAAACCAAGATTCATTTGCCTAGCTAAAAATGCAGTGGATGCAGGTACATAACTAGATTATGATTTGCATGCATGCATGTAATGCATGGTTGTTGGTTTTCTGATGAGATGTTTATTGTTTATATATAGTTGTGGCTGTGACTGATGAGAGCTGGAATAACCTTGTCATCGGCAACGAGACACCGGTCCTTGTTGAGTTTTGGGCTCCATGGTGCGGTCCCTGCAGGATGATCGCGCCAGTGATTGATGAATTGGCCAAGGAATACTCTGGAAAGTTAGCTTGTTGCAAGGTGAACACAGATGACTGCCCTAATATTGCATCAAAGTATGGAATCAGGAGCATTCCTACAGTGTTGGTCTTCAAGAATGGAGAGAGGAAGGAGTGTATTGTTGGGGCTGTTCCTAAGAGCACCTTGTGCACTACTATAGATAAGTATGTGGAGGGTTAAATAATTAACCACTTAAGTGTAATTATTTACCATCTTTAAAACATATATATCATCATTTGGTGAAACAAGTATGTAAAGTTACAGCTTTGATTTTTATCTCTGTAAAACAATTGAAATGCAGAGTAATTGGAATATATATATACATATATATGTTGTTGTAATCAGTATACGTTTATTAGTGCTTTTAATGGAAAAATCCAAAAGTACAGTTAGATCCTCAGAAAAGATCTGAATTTTTTTCTGAGAATATTGCCTGGCTTTTTTTTTATTAAATAAAATATGCAAAAATGTTTTTTTTTTTTTCAAATAAATGTGGACAAGCACAACCTTCAAACTCATATCCTCGCACTTAAGAGGAAAATAAGTTACTATTTTTTATTGATAAATTCATTAAAGTAATGTCAAAGAAATGAAAGGTGTATCATGCTCGCAATAATAATTTTTTAAAAATGTTTTTATTATTATCATTTTAAATCTTTTTTAAATACTATATTCATAAATTTTAAAAAAACAATTAACTAAAGTTTTATTATTAGATGTAAACTAAATATTTAAAATTTACACTAAAAATATATTTTCAGTGTGTTTATCAAAATTGACTAATGAATAAAAGCACATTATTAATTTTGAGTTTTGAGTTTTAGTAGTACTTGATTTTCATGGTCTGTATAATGTTGTTCTTTTACGTGCTATGACTTTTTTTTTCAAAATTTTTTCATCTTTAGTAAACATTTAAGTATATAATTTGAAACATATGACTATTCTATTAAGTTTTTCAATTGATGTTAAATTTAGAATTAAAGTGAAAGAAGTTGTCGTTTACTAAGTTAATCAAATGTTATCATTTAAACATTTCATAAATTTTAATCAAATTAAAAATATATTTTATTTATTTGTTAAAAATAACTTATGCAATACTGAAAACATGTAATCTGTCTTATGGCAACCATTTCACTACCGGTAACAAAGAAGTAAACATCACAACAGAACACAGAAACATATATTATAAATATTTTGAAATTATAAAAACCAATATCAACAATAAGGAAAAAATAATTGGAACAAAAATATGCATTTAATTCTTTATTTCACCGAACCATAGAGACCACTACTTATAGTGCTTGAGTATATATGTCTTATATCATAAATTGAGCAACTTTGCTCCTTTTTTTCTAACAAATTGAGTGTTGTTAATTTTTATTTTTTTTTGAAAAAATGATAATCACATGCATTAAAAGAAAAGGCAACAAAACAGTCCACATGAAATGGAAGTTGACAAAGTACAAAAGAAACACAATAAGAAAAGAAATACAAACACCAAAAGAGAATCAAAACCAAACAAACAAAGATAAAAAGATCCTTAGGAGCCTTGAGACCCCAACCTGCGAGCAAAACAAAGGGGCTCGCTCCCATACTCTCTTCCTACTATACTAGCGCCTCATCGCCTGAATCTGTGTGCTGACTGAGTGATAGGCTCCAACTTGGTGAAGAAGAAGGAGGTCTAGATGACGGCCCGATCTTCACAACATAGGATCTAGGTTGAGGGATAACTAGCTGAGAACAACTGGGGATGGATGCGACCGTACGTTGGGGAGAGACGATCCGAAGCTTCAAGAACTTCGACCCGCTGTCAGAACATTTGCAGAACCACAAACCTAAAACTA
Source organism: Dioscorea cayenensis subsp. rotundata (assembly GCF_009730915.1). Classification (NCBI taxonomy): domain Eukaryota; kingdom Viridiplantae; phylum Streptophyta; class Magnoliopsida; order Dioscoreales; family Dioscoreaceae; genus Dioscorea; species Dioscorea cayenensis. The sequence continues at coordinate 16,481,185 of NC_052484.1, forward strand.
ATCCACACAAAACACCCGGAAGCATAGAGCACGAATTAGGATAAAGTCGAAACTTTCCTCTCGTGAATCCGGGGGAACTCACAAGAACAATGGTTGTAAGACAACTCTTATTTCATGAATAATAATCAAAGTTTTGTCCTTCAAAAGAGAAGGTACAAGGCTATTTATAGCCAACTTAAACTTGGGATACAAGAAAACTATCTTATTAAAATTGGCTAGGGAATCAATCTAAATAGAAAATAACAATTTGCTAGGAAAACAATATAAAAATAAGAAAATAAAATTGGCTAGAAAATCAATCTAAATATGGGAATAGTATCCCGTTGGGTACTGTAGCATGTGAAGATGGCAGGCGAATCTCTCCATTCTTAATCTTGGAACATTTGATTTCCTAGTTGATTGGGATTTGATTTTGTTTCCTTCTAGAAATTGGGTTGGTTTAAGGAAAGAGATATTTTGGACTGATTTGTCAAAAAAGGAAACCACGTCTCTCTTTGTTTGCGTGGGGCCAGCGAAGATAGGCACAATTTCCTTCTTAGACGTGCATATGAGTGTGAGGCCCACATGTGGCGTAGCTCCAAATGCTTATCTCTTGCTATCCTTTTGTTTGACTAAGTCTGGAATTATGTCCTTACTTCCGGTACACCTAAGTACAATTAAGGTAGAAGAAATTGGAAACACCACCATTTCAATATAATTTAAGAATAAGCTTAAGTTAACGTTCACCTGGTTTTGGATTTGTTTAGTACGGTTTCGTGTAAATGGTCCTTGATATGCTTCCTCTTTAATATCAGCTGAAGTATTACCATCCGTAGGTGGTGTAGTTGGCATGGGAGTGATGTCCTCATCACCGAGGAAGTCTAAACTGCTTTTTGCTATTGCAACTGGCCATTCCAATCTGATTTTCTTTGCTTCTGGAGCTGCGGCCGCCCTTGATGGAAACATGTAAATGATTTTGATAATCATAACAGAATAGTCACAGTAAATATTATTAAAGATGCATGCATTTTTTTCTAGCCATCTGTTCCATGTAATAGCCCTTATGATGAGATCCCCAGCTTCGCTAACTACACTAGAGAGCCGGTGTCTCCACTGTTCCCACATGTTTTTTAAAGTCAGTGGGGGGTTCAGGTAGATGAAAAATCTGAGTAAATAATTCTAAATGCGCAAAGCTATCAGACACTGGAGTAGCAGATGATTTGAAGATTCAGTATCTGCATGGCAGAGAATACATGTGGTGTTGGCAATCTACTACAACTCTTTCTGCCAATTTGTCCAAGGTAAGTATGTTGTTGTCCCAAGCAAGCTAGTTAAATAAATTGATCTTTTTTGGACACAGACTTTTCAAAGTCAAGTTGGTTGAGGCGCAGAGAACACCTTTATGTCTAAGAAATCTATAAAAATATTTGACTGAAAATTGGCCATTAGCTGTTAGACACCACTTTTTGCTATCTCTGGAAGACCAAGAGAGAGGTTCAATGGTGAAACTTGTAGAGATGGTTTGATTAAAGGAGAACCAGGGCATTTGTACCAAATGAGCCAAATCCTTTAGAGAACCAAATCGTTATTGCGATGTTCTAAAATGCTCAGGCCAAAGGTACTTTGGCGCACAATTGTCTATCCATCTGTCATGGCAGAAAAAGGTACGTAGCTGCCCTATCATGAATAATAGGTGTAGTACATGCCCTAAAAGTGGGTAACCTAAGAAGACCATTCCATAAGAAAGATTTCTGGCGGGGGGCAGACAGAAAAGGTTCCAGGTGGGGGAATCTTGAAAATCGTTGAATTGGATCACTTTTAACCCACACCAAGGTAAACCCCTTGATACCTTCCACCATCATTTTACTAAAAGGGCAAGATTAAAATCTTCTAAGTTCAAAACCCCCAATCCCCCCTGTTCACGGGGCATGCAAATGCACTTCCAGTTTACCAATCAAACTCTGGGTCGATCTATATTAGGTCCAGACCAGAGGAAGTCCCTCCTAATTTGATTTATCTATTTGATAACCCAACTTGGAAGTTTAAAAATGGACATATCCAATATGAAAGGATAGGTGAGAGCATCGAGTTGAGCAAGGTTAATCTACCACCTAAGAATAAGAATTTTGACTTCCAAGTGGTTAATCTAGATCTGATCTTAGCTATAAGGGACTCTCAATCTTATCTTATGGGTCTTCTTCCTAAACTGAGAGAGTTCCTTTCGCACAGTTAAAGGTTTGGGTTAGAGAGTCCAATGGTTACTAGCTAGTTGAGAAAATACTTATTTTTTGAGAGTTGATAGCTAGTCTAGACATACCCTCAAAAAGGTATAGGATAAGTTTGATTATTCTCAACTCTTCAACTCCGCCAGCAGTTACAATTAACAAGTCATCGGCATATTGAAAGGTGACATATCTTCCCAAAATTACCGAGCAGGACCCCGTATACCACACAAGAGTCCATTGCATGATTGAACATTAAACTGAGGATGTCTGAGACTAGTGTAAACAACAGGGGTGAAAGTGGATCATGCTTTTTGAGTCCCCTGAGGTATCTTACATAACCTCTAGGTGTACCATTGATTAGGAAATTAGCTTTTGAAGAAGACAAAATCGATTAGGTCTAGCAAATCCACCTAGATCCAAAACCATAAGCTTCTAGCAATTTAACCAAGAAATCCAGTCCACCATGTCAAAAGCTTTTGCAAAGTCGACTTTTATGATATGTCATGGTAATATCCTTTTCTGAAGACTAAAAATGAGTTCTTCTGCTATAGCTATGTTGTTAAGGATATATTGACCTTTAATAAAAGCAGTTTGAGAAGGATCTACAAGCGAGCCAATAACCTTGCTTAGCTGAGTAGCCATGAGTTTTGAGAGAATTTTGATGGAAGAATTTATGAGGCTAATTGGATGGAAATTAGCTGGTGTTTCTGGATTATCCTTCTTGGGAATTAGTGAGATGCTTGCTCAATTAATTCTCTCCAAGTTAACTGATCCCTCATAGAAATCTTCATAGAGTTTAACTACATCTTGTTCGACAACTGACTTGTATTTCTGAAAGAAGAAAAGAGGGAATCCATCAGGATCGAGACTTTGTCTGAACCTAAATCTAAGATTGCTTTTTTAATTTCATCTTGTAAAAATGGAATTCCCCAATGGTGAAAGATCGAGATGTTGTTTGTTCCTCAATAAATTGTTCCAAGAGAAGGTGAAATGATTCCCCCTTTTGGAGCTGAAATGTGAGCGGAAGTGGTCTGCAAAGTTTCGTCTTATCTCATCAATGTCCTTTGCAAGATGGTCTCTACTTTGAATCCAAGGGATGTAGTTTCTATTATGTCTACCATTTGCAAAGGTGTGGAAAAATTTGGTATTTTCATCACCCTCTTTGATCTAGTTGATCCTAGATCATTGTTTTCCAATAAAGCTCTTCTTGTTTAAACAAAATGTCTAGAGAAAATCGTAGCTTTATTTCCTGTTTCACTTCTTCCTCAGAGAGGACCCCGGTTTCCTTAACCACATCTAGGTTTTCCAAATCATGGAGAAGGACCATCTTTTTTAACTTAATGGAACCAAAGCTAAATTTAGCTTAGTAGCGTAGCTTGTGCTTGAGAAAAATTAGTTTTTTAGAAATCACAAAGCCACCATAACCCACAGGTGTGCTTTAATTCCACCAAACAGTGATTAGATCGCTAATCCACTCATCAAAAAACCAAGCTTGCTCAAAACAAAAATTTCTAGGTTTGAAAGCTTGACCTCCAGATTCTAGTCTTAGAGGAACATGATCTGAGCCTAATCTAGGCAAACTAGCCTGAATAACCCTAGGACAGAGTAAAGACCATTTTGGTTAGACCAAGAAACGGTCTAGTCTAACCTAAGTGGGATTATCTTGACCATTAGACGAAGTGAAATTCCTATCGACCAAAGGAGGTTCAGAGAGATTCAGGTCATTAATTAAGCTTTGAGCACAGTAAATGTCCCCCAGGTTAGGGATGCCTCTGTTTTTGTCTTCTAATGCAAAAATAGCATTAAAGTCCCCACATAGCACCCAAGGCACACACCTAGCTTAAATGATTAGAAATGTTAGAGAATTCCATTAAGAGTCAGAAGGTGCCTACGAAGGAAATCTTCCCTTAAATAAGGCACTATTCCATCCTATAATCATTCCTCCTGCTGATCCAAGAGAAGGTATATAGAAAAATTGATCCAAACAGGAACCCCCTATCGATCTCTAGGTTGTATGATTAATCTCTGTCAATTTAGACTCTTGGATGCAATAAACATCCGCACAGTGAATCTCTAGAAAGTCTCTAACTAAGAAACTTTTTGCTGGCCTACTACCAAGGCTTCTAATGTTCCAAGTTATAATGTTCATGAGAAACAAATTAGTTTCTAAAGATTGTTAACTGGAAAAGCTGTCAAAGTTCGGTGACCAATAAGATACAGTATTTGAAAGTAGGAGAAGATAACTCGAAGCAGCAATAAGACACAAGCTTTTCACTGAATGGATTTTTCTGGCACACAGTTACTGGCTAGCACACACAACATTAAATATCAAATAAGCAAAAGGTTCTACATCATTGCATTAGAGTCCCAACACATCCAAAAAGTAACTTTTAAATCTAAACCTAGTACAACAATAAACCTAGGATGCATGACTTGACATAAAGGAGGGATCTTGTCCCCATTCTCCAGTTGGTTGACAAAAAGGTAATATGAATATAATAATAAGATCAGGCTGAGTGGAAAATCTCAGTTTTCATTGGCTCTTGACTGAGGTCAACTAGGTCAAACTATTCTTCTTCAGAGTTGACAAGTCAGCACCTTCTTCAATTGATATTTTCAAGCATTTCTCAACACTCTCCCTTGCTTGAAAATCCTCAACACCCAGCAACATCCTCAGATAGATATGTTTCTTCACTGTCAAAGCCTTGGTGAGAATATCGGCCTTCTGTTCCTCAGATTTACAGTACTTCAGTGTTATGGACCCATTGGAGACTAAGTTGCGAATAAAATGAAAACGGATGTCAATGTGTTTGGTACGGCCATGGTGTGCCGGGTTCTTGGTGATTTCAATTGCAGATCGATTATCACACCATATTTCAATAGGACCATCCTGTTTCATTCCACAATCTTCCATCAGTCTCTTCAACCATATTCCTTGGCAAGTTGCTACAGTAGCAGCTATATACTCAGCCTCGGTTGTTGAAAGTGCAGTGACATCCTACTTCTTGGAGTCCCACGAGATTGCTGCAAATCCAATCTCAAAAACCATACCAGATGTATTGCGCCAATCATCAATCGAGCCAGCCCAGCCGTTATCTGTATAACCTCTCAATTTGTAATCATCTGATTCAGTATATCTCAGCCCATAAGCACACGTTCCAGCAATGTATCTCAGCAAGTGTTTGGCCGCACTGAGGTGACTTTTAGCTGGCTTGCTGAGAAATCTTGACAGCATACTAACAGTGAATGCAATGTCTGGACGTGTGTGAGTCAAGTAGAGAAGTCGACCAATCAAACTTCTATAACTTCTCATGTCTACAGAATTAGAGTCATCCTCAAACTGCAACCTTTCACTGCAATTCATTGGTGTGCAGACTGGTTTACAATGTTGCATATTTGACAACTTTAAAGTTTCCTCAGCATATCTTCTTTGTGACACAAACACACTACCTTCAGATTGTTTCACTTCCAAGCCCAGAAAGTAGCTCAGAAGGCCCAAATCAGTTATTTCGAATGCACTCTTCATCTCTTGCTTGAATTCTTCTATCATGTCTTGTGAGGAACTTAAGTATACAATGTCATCCACATAGATACACAGCAACAACAGCTGATCATCACCATTAACTCGCTTGTATAAAGTGTGCTCATTAACACTTCTCACGAATCCATTTCTCTGCAGGTATCCATCAATCTTCGAGTACCAAGCCCTGGGGGCTTGTTTAAGCCCATACAAGGCCTTTTTGAGCTTGAGGACATTCATCTCTTCACCTTTCATCTCATAACCATGAGGTTGCTCAACATATACTTCTTCTAATATTACTCCGTTTAGAAAGGAAGACTTGATGTCAAATTGGTACACCGGCCAGCTCCTTTGTGCAGCTAACGTAAGAAGAAACCTCACTGTTTCCATTCTCGCGACTGGAGCATAGATCTCATTGTAGTTATTACCAGCTTCTTGAGTGTACCCCTTTGCCACTAATCGAGCTTTATGCCTTTGTATCCTCCCATCTGAGTGATACTTCGTCTTGTAAACCCATTTCAGCTGCACAACTTTCTTGTCAGATGGAAGGTCCACCAGTTCCCAGGTGTCATTTCGATTAATGGCTTCCAGCTCTTCACTCATGGCCATCCTCCAAACTTCATTTTTGACTGCATCTTCATATAAAAGAGGATCCGCTACATTTAGAGCAAATGTGCAGCTCTTGTATATCTCCTTCAATGATTTAATCTTCTTTGCAGGAGATCTTTCACTTAAGGAGGACACACCACCAATGTCACTAATTTCTTCAGCTTGAGTTAATTCATTTGTTGCTGAAGACTCCATCACTTTATCAGCTTTATCAGACAACCCATCAGTATCTTCTGATGCATCTTCATATACGATCAGTGGAGTAGCTTCAGCATTCCCTCTCCAGTTCCAATTCCAACCTAAAGATTCACAGAATATTACATCCCTGCTTACAATTACCTTGGAAGATACAAGATTAAATAATCGGTATGCCTTGGAATCAAGGCAGTACCCAATAAAAATGCATTTCATAGACTTTGTATCAAGCTTTTGTCTATTGACCGAAGGAATCAAAGAGTATGCAATGCAACCAAATACTTGCAAATGACTCACCTTGGGCTTACATCCATGCCAAGCTTGATAGGGAGTTATATTCTTCAAGGCACTGGTAGGAAAAATGTTGATAATATACACAGCTGCATTGACAGCTTCCCCCCAAAAGGTATTTGGCAACCCTCTCTCCTTCATCATTGATCTAGCCATATTTATGATGGTTCGATTCTTTCTCTCAGAGACCCCATTCTGTTGGGGCGAATATGGAGCAGTGAGCTGCTTTATAATGCCGTGCTTCTCACAGAATGCGTTAAAATCACTGCTTGTGAATTTTCCCCCTCTGTCATTGCGCAGCACTTTGATTTTGAACTCAAATTGATTCTTAACCATCTGTTTGAATTTTTGAAAAATCTCATAGGCTTCTGATTTGTGTTTCAAACAATATATCCAACACATGTGTGTATGGTCATCTACAAACAGCAAATAATATCTACTTCCTCCCAAAGAGATGGTTTGCATGGGTCCACAGATATCCGCATGGATCAGCTGTTGAGGAAATTGAGCATTCCCAGAATTTTTAGATTGAAATGGCTTCCTTACTTGTTTCTCCATCACACATGTCTCACAATGATGCTCTTTGATGATATTAGGTAACACAGACACCATTTCATTACTCTTCATGGCTCTCAATGACTCAAAATTCAGATGACCAAGTCGCAAGTGCCACAGCTTGGCATTCTCCTTCACACTCATTGCCACATTTACTCTTCCAACCTTGGAGATATCAAGAGGAAACATGTTATTCTTAGTTTTAGATATACTCACCAGCTCTGCCCCAGAATTTTCATCTGAATTACACATGAGTTCTCAACAAACATCACGGAATATCCACAGGCAAGCAGCTGCCCACCACTCAGAAGGTTTTGAGCTAGTCCCGGGACATATTGAACATCATGTAGAAGCTTAGTTCTTCCTTTTGTGGCTGCAAGAGATGCCGTTCCCTTTCCTTGAACTTGTATCTCCTTGTCATCTCCCAATCTCACATTAATTCTTTGAGTTTCATCAAGATTACTGAACAGCTCCCTTGTGCCAGTCATGTGGTTAGAACAACCACTGTCAACTATCCACATTATTGCATTTCTTCTTTCATCTTCACATTGAGCCATAAATAAATTGCTTACATTCTTCTCCTCAGCAACCATTGTTGATTCTTTCTCACCAGATTTATCTTTGTACCAGCAATCCATCTTCATATGCCCAAATTTCTTGCATATGTGACACTGCACATTACTTCTATAACTTCTTTGGTCTCCTTGTTGCTACCGATTATCTGTTGATCGACCTCTTCCTCTTCCTCTGAATCTCCCACGAGAGAAACCTCTTCCTCGACCTCTAGAGACTCCCTTCTCCTTGTCTCTAACGCCCACTGCTTCACCTTTGACATGGAAGGCCTTCTCTTCTTTACCAACTTGATCATCGGCTTGTCTTAGTAGCCTAGCTTTGTGAGCGACCAGAGATCCACTCACATCCTCCATGGTGAGCTTCGTGAGGTCCTTGGACTCTTCAATGGCAATGACAACATGGTTGAACTTGGGTCCCAAGCTTCTTAACAGCTTCCCAACAACCATTGCTTCAGAAATAGTATCTCCCAAGCTCTTCATCTGGTTTCCAAGGTCTATAACCCTTGTGATGTAATTTTGAACCGTTTCTGTGTTCTTAATCCTGAGGTTCTCAAAATCTTGCCTCAATGTTTGAAGCTTGATAGCCACTACCTTGGGATTTCTATGAACCATCTTCTTCAAAGTAACCCACGCCTCATTTGCTGTGTTTGTTGAGGCAATTTGGGCAAGAATGGATCAAGAAAGAGCTTGCTGTATGAAGAACAATGCCTTGGCATCCTTCTTCTTGTTCTCCCTCACCTTGGCTTCATTTTCCTTCTCCGAGAACTCCTTCTCCACAAGTTCCCAAAGATCTTGTGATCTAAACAAAGTCTTCATCATAAGACACCAAAGGTCATAGTCTTCACCATCAAAAATAGGTACAGCTGGTCCAGAAACTCCAGTAGATTGGTTGTTGCTTGATGCCATCGCCACAAACAAGTGAAAAAGCTCTGATACCACTGTTAACTGGAAAAGCTGTCAAAGTTTGGTGACCAATAAGATACAGTATTTGAAAGTAGGAGAAGATAACTCGAAGCAGCAATAAGACACAAGCTTTTCACTGAATGGATTTTTCTGGCACACAGTTACTAGCCAGCACACACAACATTAAATATCAAATAAGCAAAAGGTTCTACATCATTGCATTAGAGTCCCAACACATCCAAAAGGTAACTTTTAAATCTAAACCTAGTACAACAATAAACCTAGGATGCATGACCTGACATAAAGGAGGGATCTTGTCCCCATTCTCCGGTTGGTTGACAAAAAGGTAATATGTATATAATAATAAGATCAGGCTGAGTGGAAAATCTCAACTTTCATTGGCTCTTGATTGAGGTCAACTAGGTCAAACTATTCTTCTTCAGAGTTGACAAGTCAGCACCTTCTTCAATTGATATTTTCAAGCATTTCTCAACAAAGATGGACTAAGCGGTCTCCGCCGCGCTCCTGATAAGAGCCGCGTGGCTAGATTCTAAATAACGAATGTGTTCAAAACATGCATCTTTGTGAGAATTGAAATCGACAATGTCAATACCACATGCTTTGCAATATTTATCTAGTTGAATATTAGACCATTCTGAAATTAAAGAGGGGCAGGGATAGTACTTTCTTGGGACTAGGATTGGGAGCCAGTGCCCTTCTTCTTTGTTAATTGTGGTGGGGGCCAAAAATCTTGCTTCCTCATTTCATCTCGTAGACAGTTTCTTCTGTCTTTCACTCTTCCTTGTACCAGGGATGAGAGAAAGACTCTTGTTTGTCTGGATCAGTCTCCATCTCATTGTATGAGCCCAGTAAGAGTCGTTTGATTTTCTTTGCAAAGTCTAACTCAAAGTCCTCCGAAACTTGCTTGTCTAAATCGTGGTCATCAAGGGATGGTTGGGTCTCCTGGACAATGACATCATCCTCTACCAGCTCGTTCTCCAAAATTTTTTCAAAAACCACCTCATTTTCCCAAGTTCCTGTGGAGTCTACTTGGTCATCATCTTATTTATGCTCAAAATCAGTAATTTTTAGGTGGTTCTTGGGAATAAGACAACATGAACCTTTAGAAAAATGCCTAAGCATACCCTGATATAATAGAGCGTGGTAATGGGGGTTTAGCAAAATCATAACAAGCTTCAGGAATTTGTTCTGGATCCCCTTTAGGGATGGCTTAAGAAGAGACCTGTTCTAAATTTCTGCCCATTTAATCCAATGTAATATTCTCATTAGTCTCCACTTTAGATAGAGATCTTGGTTTAGAATCATTACATTAGTTTGGACCCACATTTTGATTGATTACATTTGATTTGTTCAAATTTAAATTATCCACATTCAAACCCATCCCATCTTCCACATGTGGGCTCAACTTTGTCTCATCCCGATTAATTAAAGTTTCTTGAGGCAAAGTGCTTGGTGGGACCCTTTGATGTTCAACTTAAATTGAAGGCATTCCCATGCAAGTATTCTGAGACTCTTCCACAATCTTCATTTGGCCATGTGTCACCGTATTATTCATTTGCATGGCACTAGATTCATGTGAAGCTAATGGACGTTCGACAAAAGGGTACAAAATACCGGAAATCTGTGTCACAGCTCCCGAAGCTTTGTTGTTCAGACCATCGGTTCAACGATGTTCATCGACCGGACAAACCGGTAGATTTCGAGGTGAGACCGTTTTGGTCGTCTCTACGGTTGGAACAACCAGCGAGGCGTTATTATGAGGTTTGTGGGAGTTAATATCCTCGACCACAAGGTTAGAATCTTCTTGCATGGATGAAACCAGATGGATCAGTGCTGTTAGAAGATCTACTTGATTGCCACCGGTCTCTACTGCCTTCCCTTTCACTTGGCTCGGGATCTCATGGGTGAAGCGGTGCTTCTAGGCACGGGGGTTAGTGGCCTCAACCCTGCCTGTCCATGTTGCCTGAGAGACAACAACATATTTATCCAAGTCTTGTTGAAAGGCAGGCCATGGATCTTTTCCACTAGTGAGACACACCATGAACCGTAGCATTCCGATATTGAGCTCCACTTCATGTGGAAGTATCAACCTATTGTGTAGACGAATGAGAACACCAAGGTATCTTTTGTTTGCCTGCGACCCCTTAGAAATGGCAACCAGGTCTTCGACTGGTTGAAGAACGATAACTATGACTTTCCCACGGGTTAAGTATTTTATTTGGTTGACTTTCCTTGGAAGGCTTTCTACTTCTGATTTCCTTCATTTTATCAATTTGGGACCACTGAACATGTGCATTTTCTGCAATCTTTATCCTGAATCTCCTAAACATATTTTTCATACATGCTATAAATCTCAAAGTGTTTGGATTATTTTTTCTAACTTGACTGGTAAGCATATTTTGTTCACTAATGGTTTTACCTCAGGTGATTGGATTTTACATTCTAATTATTCTAAAGGATCAGAATTATTATCGGTTATGCTGCTTGGTTCCTCTGGAAAACTCATTGTGATGCAATTTTCTATAATTTAACTCCTAATTTTCATGTTATTGCCCACAAAGCTTTGAGTTATGCTAAAGAGAACACATGTGCATTTGGTAATCCTGGTTGCAGGACTCTGCTGCTCACCAACTTCGCTTGCTCTGATGGCCTTTCCCTTTTCCTTGCTTCGTATTGGAATGCTCAAACGCAGGTGGGCTTTGGGGGGTTTTTCATTTCTTCTTTTAACTATATTATTATATGTGCAGGAAGCCTTCCTCTCCTTACTGATTCCTAGATTGAGGCTGATCTACAAACAATGGATGTTGCGATGCTTCCTGCTATTGTACTTCCCCTCCAAATCCACAACATTTTCACTGGAAATCCATGTGTTCCAACTGTTCTTCAGTCGACTGAGCATGCTTGTACTTGGTGCCTGATTCCTCACATTGATTCCATTAAGAGGCTTATTATTGATGCTGGTTCTCCTTGCGTTAATGTGATCCCACGGACCGGGTTGAACGTCGCTCTCAAGTTTGCACTGTTTGGCCGTAATCTCCATGCGTTGAGTCTTTTCCACTCGGGCCAAGACCTTCCTCAGTGGCTTATGAGATCAGTTTCTGATTCTGGTTTTGTGTTTTATTAGTCTTTTTTTGCTTGTATTGTAGTTTCATTTTCTTCTGTTTCTTCTATGTTTTTAGTTGTAACTTAACTCTTGTATTTTTACTTGTTTTCAATAAAAAGCTCTTTGAGATCATTTTCCTTAAAAATTATAACTATGACTTGCCAACACCAGCAATGTAGCAGCAAGTTCTAGATCTTTATCCATATACCTGCTCCTCGAACGACACCCTTAGAGCTAACATCCGCTGACCATAGAGAGAAAGAGATCTTACAATGACCATAGTTGTAGGGGACCTCAAGTTTCCCCATCTTGCATGCCTTCTTCACTACTTCTGTTGAGTCTAAGGAGGCAATAAAAGAATACCTTCTAAAACCAACAATTGGACCAACATGCTGCGCACCAATCAGATTTACCAACACTTCTTGCAAAGCGTTCTCACTAATGAATCCATTACTGTAGTTGATAATGAGGAGCTTGGCAAGTTTATCTCTAAATTTGTTAACTTCCGGTGAAAGAGATGTGGAAACCACGGATCTACACACTATCTGACTGTCAGAGATTTCTTGCTGGATAGTTGATGCCGTATTGTTACGTTGAACTAGTAATCTGGATCTTGTCTTTGTCCGGCGTGGTGCAAAGTCCTTTGCATAAGGCAAGATGCTGCGACGTGGCCCGACCCTTCACATCTCTGGCAAGTGAGGAGGTGTCGATACTCTTCAGTTTGATGAGTACTCCAAAGGCACTTCCGACAATACACTTGAGATCCTGTAGAGCCTCTTTTTTTCCCCCGAAAAGCTAGTATTAAAGGTTGCTCTTGGGTCTGTCTCGGATATTGCTGTACCTCCTCTCCTTTTTTTCACATCAGAACCCATCCATCCTGATAAGCATGCATATTGTTGGAGATTTCATGTAGAACATTAGGAGGTTGCATTTTTGGTGAGGAGTCTGAGCTCGTGGCATCGGCGTAAAAGAAGTTTGGATGAACCAGACCTCTCCTATTGGTTTGTAATGAGATGGAAGCATTGTTGGTATGTTCTTCAAGCTTAAAGGAAGCTTCCTTGGAAGAGTTGCTATGGTCATGCCAGTTGAAAATCCGCTTGCTACGCCCACCGCGCCAGCCACCGTGCTCGCCGCCACGGGTGCCGCCAGGAGCTCCTTGTGAGTGTTGTTAATTAGGACTTAATTTATATATTTTCCATGTTCAAAGTAGAAATTACACGCTGGGAGCAAAATAAGTGAATTTGGGATAATTTGGAGTCAAATTCAACCAAGTTTTAAAGCTTATTGGCTCTACAATGGTAGACACGCTTGTATTTGTAGCAAAGCAGTGTCGTCGAGTACTATATCAAAATGTTTATAGTAATTTCCTATAGGAGTTACACAACACGTACAGTTAGTTGTATTAAGGCCATGTAAATCACATAAAAATAGTGCCTTGCGATATTTTGTCAAGGATATCACTCCACGTTGCTCGTGATTTAAGAACATTAATTAGATGAAAAATGGCTATTGATAAGTGTGTGTACGAACTTATAATAGTGCGCCCATCATTTACATTTGGCATGTTTATTATATAGAATCTTGGTAAGTTGATGCTTAATTTGTTGTTTCAATGAACCCGGGGCATGAACATATTGTGTGATGCATATGAGGGAGCAATATGAAGCAATCATGAGAAGAAAAGAACCTCTTGGTAATAGAAAAAGGCGGCCAAGCCAAATAACAAGCCCTTATAGTCCACTTACAACTAAGCTTATTGATAAGTGCTTGAATGAATGTATTTGATTATTATTATTTATAGCACTTTACATGTAATTGTTGAATATATGATTGTATTTGGTACTTAATTCACTTTTATTTCGTATTCAGGCTAAAATAAGGACATATAGATCAAGAAGAACAAGTTTGAGGTGATTTGAGCTAATTTTAGAAGAAGCATAGAGTTTTCAGAGTGACTTACAATCGGGCTTGCGGGTACTATTACAGATAGTACTGTAGCATTATATTATTTATGGTATTGTAGCAAATCACTACTATAGGCACTGTTACAGTACTGTTACGGATATAACACCTAACCCGAGAATATTACGGGTACTATTACTGGTATTGTTAGGACCATAAGCATCGGGCTATCAGGACCTCTTACAGCCGTAAGAACCCCAATTTTTGAGTTATAAAAGCTTAGAAACTAAGGCTTTTAGGGGATCTTCTCTACTCTTTGGAGGGCTTCTACTGCATATCTTCTCCAGGGGAAGAAAACAAAAAAAGGAGAGATTAGACGAAGGTTCAATGATTTGAGGGAGCCGTTCGTGGAGTGATCTCAGTGGTGTTATTGGGTAATCTTCGAAGAACTTCATCCATCAAAGGAAATTGCTAGCTTTGGGGCAGTTTTATTATTCTATTTATGTATTTTATTTCATTTGGATTGGATTATTGCTCTCTAATAATGGAGAACTAATTTTCATGGCGTTTGGGTATAGATGAACTCTAGGGTTTACTTGTTTTGGGACTTGGTTGTGAACTTTCAATCTTTCATTGACTTTTATAATTCATTATCTTGATTTAGATTCAATTTTGTGTTTTTCTTGCCTTGGACTCTATCATAGTGAAAGCCAAAAGTTTATGTTTGATGTACATGAGTGAGGAATCGAGAGATCCACCGTGTACGTATAGACATACCGCAATTGAAGGGAAACACGAGCCCGCCTAGAGATAAGGCACTTTGGGATTGAGATTTCTTTCCTTGTGTTTCTTAAGAGTGGGTTACCGTTAGGATTCCGTGTGTACTGCAATTGTAGGGAGTAAGATTTAGGAAGAGATATTGATTTTTTACTTCATATAGGATTAAGGGTGATCACTACAAGAGAAGGATTGTCTAGTTCTTTGAACCTATGTTATATCTAGAAAGAGTTCATAGAGTGCATTGAGGTCATAGGGTAGTTGTAAAGTGTCGTATGGGACCAATTACTATTCATCTTGAGAAAGGGGGTAATATGTATTAGGAACTCTGTCGGTCTAATAGATTTTGCATTCATTCAATACATCTTATCCAGAACCTCATTATAACCCTAAAAGAAGTCTATGCCTTGATACCTTTGTTTGATGCTTGATTTACCCCTTGTTAGTTTTCTTCATTAGTTTTACTTTAGTATCCTTGCTTTTGTTTAACTTTGTTCACTGAATCTTGCTTTAGGCTAGATAGTAGGATGAACATTAGCACATATATTTCTTAGTTTCTCGTGGGATTGATGATGAGTGTACAAAGTTCATGTATTTTATGACATTTTTTAAACTCATTTGACTTGTATAATAATCATATTGGGGAATTCGATACTAAATCGAGTGTGTTTCACATTTTCAGGTTTCGGGCAACACATATAGATGAGAGAGAACCAAAAGAAGCATTCCAAACCTTAAATAGAGAAGCTGGAGCTCTCACGGCATCATTTGACAAGGATAAGGCAAATTGGGTGGCTTACCGACAGCTTATGGCCTGACTTACGGCTATAACCACTTTCCAAAGAACCTTGTGGGCTTGCTTATGCTTGTAAGGGGGAGGTCAGAGTAAAATCAGATGACCTTATGGGTAGGACTTACGCCTGTAAGGATTCTAGTAAGGACCATGCAGAGGAGTTTACAACTAGAGCTTATGCCTATAAGGGCGGTCACAAGAAACAACATAGTGAAGCTTATGGTCCAGCCCTTACAGCTGTAAGCTGGACCGTAACATAGATAGAAGACCTTACAGATAGGGCTTACAATCATAAGTGATCCCGTAAGGCTCGGGACCATCTTCCCTAGCTCCCTTACGACCACGTCCTTACGCCCGTAAGTAGACGGGTATAAATAGATCTGATGATGATTTTTATGAAATTCTTTGGATTTCTTTTGTTCTTTTCTTAGAGGAAAAGTTAGGGAAGAAAGGAGACAAATCTCCAGGGCTCAAGGGGCGATAAAGGAGATTTGGATCCACATTCAAAGGGATAGGAAATCGTAGCCGTCAAGCTCACCTTGGCGGCATGCATGGAAACTTTCCTAGGGTTTTATCCGTGATTCATCTATGACGCAAATAAGAAGTGGGTTTTCATGTTTTCAATGTTGCCTTCCGTGTATTGTATCTTGGATGTTTACCCTCTATTAATGGAGGGCTAATTTGTTAGATGTTTGGGCATAGTTGAACTCTAGGGTTTATCTTTTGACATTGGTTGCTGGATTCATGTGATTTACTTATTTTTTTATTGCAATTAATTTCTATTTGAATCTAATTACATGTTTGAATGATTAATTGCTATTGTGACAAAAGCCCTAGTTATCATATTTATTGTGCTTTGTGACAAGAAGAAATTCACAACTAGCATATACATGCCGTGATTAGAGGGAATTGTGAGTAAGCCTAGGCACAGGGTAGTTTGGAGGCTACATCTCCCTCAATTCTCCCAAGTGAGTTAATGATTATCTCTGTGCTCTTTGCAATCATGTGTAGTAGATTTTAGGAGAAATCGCATTTCTACTATGTATTCAGATTAGGGGTAATCCCTCTTCATAAGAGAGATTATCTACTCAAGTGATCATCATTAGCTCACAGTGAGATTTCATAGAGTGTTAATGAGATTATGTGGATGCTTGTATCAACTTTGCATTGATTAAGTTACTCTTCACCCTTGAAAAGGAGGTTTAGTATAATTCTAGAAACCTTTTAGTTCAAATATGATTCCATACTTAGACAACCTTTGTCCTATACTTCATTGCCCGGACATCGTTTCTTCCCCTGATATCTTTCTTGTTTTATTTCGGTATTTCTTTCTTTATTCTCTTTTGCTCACACACACATCACTCAATCAATTAGGCTAATTTTCGGAATTAGAGTTATTACTAATACTCTCATTCTTACTTGTGGACTGACATCTTGCTTTAAGCACATTATTATTACATGATCGGCATGTACACTTGTGTCCCTATCAAGTTTTGGAGCCGTTGCCTTGGAAAAATTGAGATATTAGGAACACTTGTGTTTCTGTCACTTTAGCCATTTATTTTCTTTCTCATTTGTTCTTATTTTCTTTCTCATTTGTTCTTTCTGATTTTTTTCTTTTTGTTTGATTTCAGTGTATGCCACCTAAAGGCAAATTGACATGATTGGTGGAAGGTGAGAGCAGTATAGAGAAGGGTAATTAGAACCACATTGAGAATAGCTTTATTGAACGAGACAGGATCTTTGACTGTGAGTGTGGAGGGAGAGCATTTAGACACCATGGTAGATTAAGGGAACCAGCTGAGGACCATATTCGATTATGCTCGCCCTACGCTTGATGGTTCTCAGTCTAGTATAGTTCACCACTAATTACGTCAAACAATTTTGAGCTAAAGCCAGCCTTCGTACAAATGGTCCAATAATTATCATAGTTATATGGATTACCAGACGAGGACCTAAACAGTCACATTAGAGGGTTCCTCAAAGTTTGTGACATGCTGAAGATCAACAATGTCTCTGATGACACTATCAGAATCTGACTGTTCCCTTTTTCCTTGACGGGTAGAGCCAAGCAGTGGCTCTAACCTTTCCTCATGCATCTATCATGATGTGGGAATAGCTTGTTGAGAGATTTTTGGCCCGTTATTTCCCATCAGGAAGGATGACCAAGTTGCGTCAGGAGATTACTTCTTTTGTATAGTTGGACTTAGAATAGCTGTTTGAGGAATGGGAGAGATTTAAGGAAATGTTGAGGAAGTGTCCACACCATAATCTCCCGGAGCAGATGGGAGTGCAGATATTCAATCAAGGCCTAAACTAGAGCACTAGGTATCTTATTGACTTAACAACAGGAGGATTACTTGGTAGTAAGACCCAGAGGCAGCTAAGCAATTGATTAAAGGAATATCCATGAACAAATAACGGTGGAATTCCAGGGGGAAGTTAGGTGGAAAGACCACCAGGATGATAGAGGTTATCCAAGTTACATCGTTAGCCGCCCAAGTGGAAGCTCTGAGAAGAAAAATTGACAACTTAACCACCCAGAAACCAGTTGCAGTGACGGCTTGTGATACATGTGCGGAAGAACATACTTCAACCAATTGTTCCATTGTAAGAGCGGTGCACAAACTCACTAAGTAGGTAGACTTCGTTGGTAGTGCCCTCTGATAGCAAGGGAATTCCTACAATAACACATACAACCCAAGATGGCAGAATCAGCCCAATTTCTCTTGGGAAAATCAAGGTTAGCAGCAGAAGCCCCCGTTAGGATTTCCTCTTCACTTGCAGTCAAACCGGAAACCCTTATTAGAGGAGGTGCTTACTCGGTTTACAGACTATAAATACCAAATTTCAGTAGTCAGACGCCAGATTCTAAAGCCTAAATTCTACTATGATAAACCAGCAGGCTTCTTTTTAGAACTTAGAGAATTAAGTTGGCCAGATTGTGAAGTTATTGTTTGAGAGACCACATGGCAATTTACCGAGTAATACTAAGGCCAATCCCCATGAGTATCTTAAGGCTATCACTCTTAGAAGTGGTAAAGAAGTGGGGATGGGTGATGAAAGGGTGATGGAAAGGGAAAAAGAACTAGAAATCAAGGTTTCTAAAAGCTAGGCGAAAGAGGGAGAAGCCACTTCGATTATTGAGAAGAGAACACCGCCACTGGTAAAGGAGTATATTCCATGACTTCCGTATCCCTCTCGACTGAAGAGTGACCACACAGATGAGAAATTTAAGCTATTAAGATTTACTTGGTGGTGTTCACGGAAGGTCCTTAGGCGTTATACGGTAATTGACCTCTGGTATAATTGAGAAAGGTGTTTTAATGCTTTATTTTATTCCCTTCGTGTCTTGTAATTTGAATTCTTGCCCTCCATTAATGAAGGGCTAATTTTGTAGATGTTTAGGCATAGCTAAACTCTAGGGTTTTGTCTTCTGACATTGGTTGTGGATCCTTATAATTTAGTTGTTTCTTAATTACAATCCATGTTATTTGAATCTAATTGCGTGTTTGTATTGCTTGATTTCTATCTAGGCAAAAGTCATAAATATCATATTTGATGTGTTTCGTAAAAAGTTGAAATACCCACCTAGTATAGACATGCCGCTATTAGAAAGGATTATGAGTAAGACTAACCATATGGTACTTTGGAGAAATTTTCTCTCTCAATCCTCCCAAGTAGGTTAACAAGTTATTTCCTCACTCGTTGCAATAACGTGCAATAGATTTTAGGAGAAATAAAATTTCTATTGTATATTGGATTAGGGGTAATCTCTTTGTAAGAAGGATTACCTATTTAAGAAATTGTTGTTAAGTTACATTGAAATTTCACAGAGTGTAAAGCAATTGTGTTTTGACTGTATCAATACTATATTGAATAAGTTACTATTTATCCTTACAAGAGGTGTTTAGTTTAATTTATAAAATCTCTTGGTTCAAATAGGATTGCATGATTAAACAACCCTTGTCTTAAACTTAACAAAGCCTAGAGGGATGCTATGCCTAGACATCGCTTCTTCTCCTGATTTATCTACTATTTTTACTTTGTATTTCTTGTCTTTTTGCTTTCTAGGTATTTTTGCACAACTTCGATTAGGCTAATTTTTGGGATAGGAATTAGTATTAGTAGTCTCAATCTTCTATGTGGACCAATACCTCACTTTTGAGCACTTTATTATATGATTGGCATGCACACTTGCATCTTTATCAAGTTTTTGGTGCCGTTGCCTGGGAAGATTTGAGATATTAGTAACAATTCTTGTATTTCATCACTTTAGCCATTTTTCTTTGTATCCTTTGTTAATTTTTTATTTTTGTTCTTTCTGATTTCTTTTCTTTTGTTTAACTGTAGTGCATGCCATCCAAAGGTAAATTGACACAACTGGTGGAAGGTGAAGGAAGTATAGAGAGAGTGATTGGAAGTACACTAAGGGCAACATTGTTGTCTGAAACAGGTTTATTAACAGTGAGAGTTGAAGGAGAATAATTAGGCAATATGGTAGATCAAGGGGATCGACAAAGAACCTGTTCTCATTATGCTCACCCTACTCTTGATGTTTCCCAGTCCAGTATTGTTTGCCAACTAGTAGCTGCCAACAACTTTAAGCTCAACCTAGCGTTTGTGTAGATTGTTTAACAATCACTACTGTTTCATTATTTGTAGGATGAAGATCCAAATAGCCCTATTGGAAGGTTCCTTCAGGTGTGTGATATGTTGAAGATCAATAATATCTCCGACAACATTATCAGAATATGACTGTTTCCTTTCTTTTTGAAGGATAGAACCAAGCAGTGGCTACAGGCCTTTCCCCGTGCTTTCATCACAATATGGGAAAAGCTTGTTGAGGCTTTTTTGGCCTGTTACTTCCCACCGAGGAGGATGACCAAGTTATACTAGGAGATCACTTCTTTTGTATAGTCGGATTCATAGTCACTCTTTGAGGCCTGGGAGAGTTTTAAAGATTTATTGATGAGGTGTCTAGACTTCAACCTCCCGAAATGGATAGAAGTATAGATATTCCATTAGGGCCTCAACCAGAACACTAGGCAGCTTATTGACTTAGCAAGAGATGGATCACTTTTTAGTAAGACCCCAGAGGTGGCCAAAATGTTGATAAAGGAAGTCACCATGAATAAATACCAATAGAATTCCAGGGAAAAGTTAGTTAGAAAGCCTGCCGAGACCTTGGCGATTAGTGAGGTTACCACGTTGGGCTTCCAGATAGGGGCTTTGAGCAGAAAGATTGACAACCTATCCACCCAAAAGTAGCTATATTTATGTTGTGTGACACATGTGAAGCAGGACATAAATTGACTGATTGTCCTATTGTAGGAGAGACGCATGCCACTGAGCAAATTAACTTTGTTACTAGTGCCTTTCCACCATAAGGAAACCCTTATAGCAACACATACAATCTAAGATGGAGGAATCACCCCAATTTCACTTAGGGCAATCAGGGGAACAGAAGAAGCCACCACCTGGATTTCCTCCTTACCCACATTTTGATCAGAAGCCTACACTCGAGGATGTCCTTACTCTGTTCATACAAACCATGAACACAAAATTTCAGTAGTTTGATGCTAGGTTCTAGAGCATGGAGTCTACAATGAGGAACCAGTAGGCATCTCTCAAGAACTTGGAGAATCAGGTTGGGTAGATTGCGAAGTTGTTGTTTGAGAATCTTGCGGGCATGCTTATGCCCGTACAGAGGAGTATAAAGATAATCAAAGGGACTTACAGGCAGGACTTACACATGTAAGTGAGACCTTAAGGACTGATCAGAGGAACTTACAAGCACAATATACGCTCGTAAGGGTGGTCGCAAGGGCTATCTGAGAAGTATATGGTCCAACACTTATGATCGTAAGTTGGATTGTAACACCAAACAAAAGACCTTATGGATGGGACTTATAGCCGTAAGTGATCTCGTAAGGCTTATGACTCATCATTTCCAGCTTCTTACGACCACGTTCTTACACCTATAAGCAGTTGTAAGTGGCTAGGTATAAATATTTCTGAATAGGGTTTTTAAGATACCTTTGGTTCTATTCAATGGTGAGGCTTGCGGAAAGAAAGGGGGACGATTTCCAAGGGTTTGGAGGCAAATCAAAAGGAGATTCAGCCCACCCATTGGAGATTAGAGGGATTGGAGCCTTCAAGGATTGTCTTGGTGGTGTTTGTAGAAGGTTCTTGAGCATTTTATGGCAATTACCTCTTGGTGCAATTGAGGAGGGGGTTTTGATGTTTTATTTAGTTCTTGTTACATATTATTATTTGAATGCTTGCTCTCCTCTAACGGAGAGCTAATTTTGTAGATGTTTGGGCGTAGACGAGCTCTATGATTTATTCTATTTTGACGTTGGTTGTAGATCTTTATATTTAATTATTTCTTAATTGTAATCCATTTCTATTTGAATCAAATTTTGTGTTTTCAATGTCTTGAATGCTATAGAGGCAAAAGTCCTAGTTTTCTTGTATGATGTGCTTTGTGATGAGTAGAAATACCCATTTAGCATTGAAAAACCACGATTGGAGAGGATTGTGTGCAAGCCTAGCAATGGGGTATCTTGGAGTCGAGAGTTCTCCTCCCTCAATCCTCACGAGTGATTTAACAAGTAATTCCATACTCTTTGCAATCGTAGGGAAAAGATTTTTTGGAGAAATCACATTTCCATTATGTATGGGCTTAGGGATAATTACTTTGCTAGAAGAATTGTCTACTTATGAATTCTTGTTAAATTAACATTGAGATTTTATAGAGTGTAACACGGTTGTGGGGTGTCTTTATTAGCACTGTACTGAACCAGTTACTTTTCACCCTTGCAAGAGGGGTTTGGTATATTCTAGGATTTCTGTCAGTTCAAATAGGATTGCTATACTTATACAAACTTTGTCATGGACTTATAAAACCCTAGAGGGACTCTGCACCCAAGCATCTCATCTCCCCTTGAGTCTCGACTGATTTAATTTTTATATTCTTGCTTTTTATTCTCTTTCTTTGTATTTTGTTTGCGCACATCACAGTTTTTGGTTAGGTTAATTTTCGGGATTAGGACTAGTTCTAGTACTCTCAATCTTTCTTGTGGATCGATACCCTGTCATAGTGCATACTTTACTACTTGAACGGCACGTACACTTGCGTTAACCCCTATCAGTTAGGTAGGGAATTTCATGGGCTAAGTTTACTTCAGTAATGGTGGTTGCAAGTACCAGTGAAGACTTTGAGGTCCAAGGCTTACGCCTGTAAGCTAGACTATAAGACCCTGACAAAAGATGTTATAGGTAGAGCTTATGCTCGTAAGCCGCTTGTAAGGGTCTTCGCCCTTTATCTCTAGTTACTGCATTGAGTTATGCCCATAAGATACACATTAAGCCAAAGAGTATAAATAGGTTTAATGAGGCTTGTAGAGACATGTTTTGGCAGCTAGGCAAGGGGAGACAAGGAGGAAAGCTAAGGATAGCTTTTCTTCACCATTCCGAGGGAGAATCAAGAGCATCAAGTCCATATATAGAGCTTTAAGAAAGACATCCATGAGCAATCTAGGTAGCATTTATAGCATTTTATTGGTATTTATTTGCCAATCCAGGGGGAAAAGCTTGAGGGAGTGTGCCTACTGTTTATTTTTATGTCTTTTTTTCTCTAGATTGGATTGTCATTTTGTAAAAGTGGAGAACTAATTTTCATTGTGTTTGTGTACAGATGAACTAGAGGGCTTTATTCTTTTGAGACTTGTTCGTCAAGGCTTCAATATTAATTGTGTTTTAGATTCAATTGTTTTGATTTCTATCATTACAAGAGCCGAGAAATCTTGTATGATTTGCATAAGTGATGATTAAGAAATCTACTATGTATAGATTAACTGGGATTGAAGGGAATTACAAGTCCACCTAGAGATAGGGTTCTTTGGGATCGATTGATGATCCCTATAATTCTTCTAGGTGAGGTTAATTCATCTAGGTTTTTGTTATTAATGCTATTGTAGAAAGTGTTTATTAGGAAGAGATTCCAATTACTCTTTGTATATGACTAGGATCGATAACTTCTAAAGGAGAATCGATTATCTTGAGGATCCATGTTGATATCTAATTAGAGTTCTCTAATCTCAATACAGTCCTGGGGATATTTGTATTAGCTCAGTATGGGACTAAGTGTTGTTTGCCTTGATAAAGGGGCAACTTAGCTTAGGAACTTTCTCCGTCTAGCGAATATTGGTTTACCAGTCCTAACCTTGTCTAGTTTTCATTGTCAAACCTAAAGGAAGTCTATGCTCGGACACCCATATTTCATGCTTAGTCTATCTCCTGTAAGGCGGTGTCATCAATATCCTTTCTTGATTTTTAGTTCTTTTCAATCTTCCTTAACCATGTTTTCATTTAGGTTTGATAACAAAATGAGAATTAGTACTAGTATTTCCTTGTTTTCACGCACATTATAATACTTGATCTATACATGCACTTGTGTTTTATTGGTGACATTAGTCCTTTTCACCTATGTTTAGCTTGTGTTCAACCTTGATTTCTCTAGGTTTAAAAGAAAATGTAGAGATTTTTTGAGAAACTTTTATCAATCTTTTGTACCATCTTATGAGGGATG
The DNA here is from genome assembly GCF_009730915.1 of Dioscorea cayenensis subsp. rotundata. Classification (NCBI taxonomy): domain Eukaryota; kingdom Viridiplantae; phylum Streptophyta; class Magnoliopsida; order Dioscoreales; family Dioscoreaceae; genus Dioscorea; species Dioscorea cayenensis. The sequence goes on from NC_052484.1 coordinate 16,505,226, forward strand.
ATAACTATAAGGTAGTTACCTTGAGAAATCTTAAGTGGTGTCATTCAAATCAATTTGACGTGATTAACAAGAAAGACTTGTCTCCTCGGTCAGAGGGGATTTTATTAACCAAGCTTGGAGTTTAGTGGAGTTTTCTATGTGATGAGTGTATAACATTCATGTATTTTATATCACTTTATACACTCATTCGGCATGTATTAGAATCATATTGTAGAATTTGATGCTAAATCTAGTGTGTATCACATGAATAGGCTTAGGGCAGCACTTCAAGATGAGAGAGAGAGAGAGAGAGAGAGAGAGAGAGAGAGAGACAAAAGGAGCATTCTAGACCTTAAATGAAGAAGATGGAGCTCTCTCAATATTATTTGAATAAGAATAAGGCAAAACTGGGTGGCTTACGGGCAACTTACAACCAACTTTACGGTCGTAAGTAGATTCTAGAGAACCTTATGGGCATGCTTTTTCTTGTAAGGGGATTTAGAGCCAAATCAGAGGACCTTACAGGCAAGACTTACGCTAGTAAGGATGCCCATAAGGACCATCCAGAGGAGTTTATGACCATAGCATGCGCCTGTAAGGGCAGTCACAAGAAGCAATACAGTAAAGTTTACAGTCTAACGCTTACGGCCGTAGCTGGACCATAACACTAGCAGAAGACCTTACGGATGTGACTTACGACCGTAAGTGTTCCCGTAAGACTCGTGACTATTTTCTCCTGCTCCCTTACGGCCACGTCCTTACGTCCGTAAGTCACGCAAGGATTTTTAGGGCAACTTTTACTTTTCTTTGGGGCAACTCTTGGAGGTAAAGTGAGGAAAGAAAGGGGATGAATCTCTAGCACTCAAGGGGCTATTCCAAGGGAGATTTAGATTCACATTGAAGGGGATTGAAGATCGTAGCCGTCAAGCTCACCTTGGTGGTGTGCGTGGAAGTTTTCCTAGGGCTTCTCCGGTGATCCTTCCTCGGCACGGTTAAGAAAAGGGTTTTCATGTTTTTCATGTCTCCTCTCATTATTTGTATCTTGAATGCTTGTCCTCCTTTAATGAATGGCTAATTTGTAAATGTTGGGGTATAGTTAAATTTTTGGGTTTATTTCATTGACATTGGTTGTTGGATCTATGATCTTTATTTATTTTTTTAATTGTAATCATTTCTATTTGAATCTAATTGTGATTTTGAATGCTTGGTTGCTAACGAGACGAAAGCCTTAGCTATCATACTCGACGTGCTTTGTGAAAAGAAAAAGTTCCCACCTAGCATAGACATGCCACAATTCGAGGGGATTGTAAGTAAGCCTTTGGTTAGGGTACTTTGTAGACCCCATCTCACTAAATCCTCCCGAGTGCGTTAGTGATAATCTTCGTGCTCTTTGCAATAATGTGTAGTAGATTTTAGATGAAATCACATCTTTACTCTACATTCGGATTAAAAATAATCTTTCTCTATGGGGGAGATTATCTACTTAAGAGATTATCATTAACTCACAGTGAGGTTTCATAGAGTCTTAATGCGATTGTGTGGATGTCTGTATCAGTTCTTCACCTATTCAGTTACCCTTCACTTGAGAAATCGGGATTTAGTATAATTCTGGAAACCTCTTGGTTCAAATAGGATTCCAAACCTAGACAACCTTTGTCCTGTACTTTATAAACCTAGAGGGATGCTATACCCGGACATCATTTTCTTTCTTGACTTTCCTCCATCTTTTCATATTTTTCTTGCTTTTATTTCCTTTTTGTTCACACACACATCACTCTATTACTTAGGTTATTTTTCTAAATTAAGGATATTACTAGTATTTACTTTCTTCCCTGTTGACCGAGACTCTGCTTTACGCACATTATTATTATGCGACTTGCATGTACACTTGCATCTCTATCACTGTGATGTTTTATGTGACTTTCTTTGTTGTTGATTGTATTGTGAACTTCTCTTAGATGAGGAGCTAAATGTCATTGGGTATCTAGACATCGGACTACCTTAGGATGGATTTGTAATTGGATATATTTTATATTAGTTTATATAGATTTGTTTTAATGATTCAGGTGTGCTTTGATGCATGAATTATACATATAGTGAGAGTTTTAATTCACTTGTGTGTCAAGATTGAGAAAATTCTCTTATAGATATAGCATAAGTGAATAGAATCACAGATATTTGGTGTCACAACTCTTTTAGATCGGGATTAGAGAGCGGGAGCCATTTGTCCTAATTAATAGAGAGATTCATAGAGCTTAACGCAATCACATGGAAAATCCTAGTAGAAAAAGACTCAATCAATATTTGTATGGGATTAGGCCCTAATATCCTTGGAATTAGTACTAGTACTTCTAGTTCTCATGGAATTAACAACCATTCTCATCTATTATGTTACTTGTTTAACTAGTGCATTTACTAGTCTTTGACTAGTTAGGATCAAGAGAGAGGAGCATCAACAACAAAATAATAAAGACGATGTTCATGATCAAATGCTTAGTTAATTTTCAAATGATTGCATGTCACATGAAATATATACATATATATATATATATATATACACATATATCTAGAAAACAAAAAAGTGGTGCATATCTTCTTCCTAGAAGTAGTCATGCCAAAATTCTCAGTCATATCAGGTCCTTCCCTTTTCCCACTTGAGGCAGTAAGAAGGTGATAATAACGTAAGTGTATGTGCCGATCGTGTAATAAACTGCTGAAAAGTTAGGTGTCATTCCACAGGGAAGATTGCGACTACTAGTACTAACCATAATTCTGAAAGTTAGCCTAAACAAAAATAGTGATGTGTGTGAATAAACTTAAAACTAAAAGAAAAAAATATGAAACAAAGGAGTAGAGAAATTAGTGTAAGAACCGATGTCTGGGCATAGCATTTCTTTAGGGTTTGGTTAAGTGCAGGACAAAGATTGTCTAAACATACGATCTTATTTGAACTGAGAGATTTTCTAAATTATACTAAACCCCTCTTGCAAGGGTGAATAGTATTTAAAATGATACAATGTTGATACAGTTACCACACAATCATTTTACACTTTGTGAAACTCAATGTGAGTTAATAAGAATTTCTTAAGTAGGACGTAATCTTTCTTGCAAAGAGATTACCCCTAATCCGAATACAAAATAAAGATGCTATTTCTCCTAAAATCTATTCCACATGATTGTAAAGAGCATGAAAATACTTTTTAACCCACTAGTGAGGATTGAGGAAGAAGAATTCCCCAAAGTACCATATTGCTAGGTTATTAATAATCCCCTCTAATTACAGCATGTCTATGCTAGGTGGGTATTTCTACTCATCCCAAAGCACATAGAAAATGATAACTAGGGCTTTTGCCATGATAGCAATTAAGCAATACAATCACACAATTAGATTCAAATAACATCGATTGCAATTAAAAAAAAATAAGTAAATCACAAAGGTCCACAATCAATATCAAAAGATAAAACCCTAGAGTTTAACTATGCTCAAACATCTAAGAAATTAGCCTTCCATTAATGGAGGGCAAGCATTTAAATTACAAAACATGAAGTGAATAAACATAAGCATTAAAACCCCCTTCTCAATCGTGCCTAAGGTTGATCACCGAAAAACTCCAAAGAATCTTCCGCGAACTTTGTCAAGATAATCTTGATAGCTACGATCTTCCTTTCCTTGATAATGAAATCAAATCTCCTTCAAAAATCACCTATAAAACCATGGAGATTTGCCTCCATTCTTCCCTAGCCTCACCTCCAAGAATTGAATCAAAGATTGCCTTAAAATCCTCATCAGATCTATTTGTATTGTGCCACTTATGGGCTTCTTACAGGCGTAAGGACATGGCCAGGTGGGTTGCGAGTCTTACGGGAACATTTAAGGCTATAAATCCCATTCGTAAGGTCTTTTATCTTGTGTTACTGTCCAATTTACGGCCGTAAACACCGGCCCATAAGCTTCTTTGTGTTGCCCTTGCATTTACCTTACCAACGTAAGCTCTGCTCGTAAACTCCTCTTGATGGTCCTTGCGAGCCTCCTTATAGGCTTAAGTCTTACCCGTAAGATCCTCTGGTTTGACTCTATACTCTGCTCGTAAGCTTTGCTTGTAAGCCAGACTGTAAACTGCTCGTAAGCCATTCTGTTTACTTTATCCTTATTCAATTGATGCCGAGAGAGTTCTATCATCTTCGTTTTGGCTCTGGAATACTTCTTTTGGTTTTCTCTCAGCTTTAAGTGCTGAATGAAGCTTGAGAATACAAAACACACTATGTTTTAGTTTGAATTCCATAATATATATCTAATACATGTCTAATGAGTGTAGAAAATGATATAAAATAATAGAACATTTTACATTCATCAAATGCCCCCATACTTAAGCTTTTGCTTGTCCTCAAATAAAAATAAAATGTTACAAACCAAGAGGTAAAAGTGCATGACCTAGGGTAATCAAGAATTGGGGAGTTTTAAAAGTAGTCAGGTGTACATAATATAAGGATGCTAGAATCTCAAGTTCCAAAAATAGTTAACACTCTATTCAAGGTTATTGATTGTGTGTGTGTTACAACTTTGTACTTCAGTTTTTTTGACCTAAAAGAATTCAGTAACAAAAATTTCATAAAAAACATTTTCTCTGCAAGGTAGCCTTTTCTCACGAGGGCTCGTAATGTGGCTTTCACACTTAAGAAAGATAGCTCTTTCCCCATCTTTTACTGGAATATGGTAGCTTTCACTCTCCTAAATAGGTAGCTCTTTATCTCCTTAGGGCATACAAAGCATCCGACTTATCAAGAGTAGCTCCACATATCTACTGAGGATAGCTCTTTCTGTTTCCCAAATTTTCTCTTTTTCAAACAAATTATTTCAAATTTGCAAAAATTTTCTCAATTTATTCTACTTGAAGTAAAATGAACTAAACTATACAAAGTCATACACGGTCTAAGTTATTACAATAGAGAAGTTGTGTGCTCTAATTAAGTGAATAACCAAAAATAGGGTGCAAACTATAAAAAATAGAACCAAAAAAGGAACAAACTTGCATGTGTTCATCCTAATAGTATGAAACTATCACTAGATTCCAAATGCAACGTCATAAGTCTCAACTTGGCAAATAAAATAATACAATGAATCCTAAACCCTCCCCCACACTTAAATCATACATTGTCCTCAATGTGTTTAAAAGATGGATATGCAAGATAATATAAACAAGAATAGGAGGGAAGTGGAAAACGAGTACTTTCCCAGTTCATATATGAAAGTTCAATGATCCTTGAAATCGGTCTAGTGTGTCCATTGGAGTGCCCAAGTGGTGGGAGTCACTTAAGGTCAAGAAAAGACTGAGTGAGCATCCCCTTTACAATTGAGGATGGTGAGTGTTACAATAAAATCTTGCTAGTACATCGAGAAGACTTTAAAGCTCAACAAAATAAATAAATAAAAATAAAAAATTAACAAAAACAGAAACTAAAATTCACTAGTAAGTCATAAAATCACAGGACACTCACTGCTTTCAAACTAAGATTAGAGGAGGCCTTTGAAGGACGAGTTGATACCTCTCGTTCGGGCCATTGGATATCTGCTTAGAAGGCAAAGTAGACTCTAATCCAGAGATTTTGTCATCCTCTGGAGAGAGGCATTGACAAAGTTTTTCTTATGTTACTTGTTATTTAATTTCCTTACTTTATATATTGACTTGTTATTTGTTCTTGCAAATCATCTATGTGTTCTTCATGCTTGTAATTATTTTCTTAAGAGCCCCACTTGCATACCTGAATTAATTATATGATTTTGATTAAGAAATAAATTATGCTAGATTAAATCATATATTGTAGGAAAAAAGTCAAAACCTAGAGATAGAGTTTATGGTGTCCAACTCTCCAGATTAGGGTTAAATCTAGTAACGTGATTCACAGATCGCTAGTGCAATCATAGGGTAATTGGTGTCATCTTATGGGATTAGAGTTTAGCCACCTTAAGAAAAGGTCACACTACTTTAGGGGATTCCATGGTCGTAAAACACTCAACATAGAGTCAATAAAGGAAATCATTTGCAAGGTAGTCTTGAGGGGATTAGTATACGAGTTACTATATTCTCATTTTAGTTTAGTCAAGATTCACTAGATCGGTCACTTGATCTTTTTTAGTTAGGTTTTATAAATCTTCACTCGAATTCATCGGCTAGATTTAGTAGTTGACCTAATTAATAATTGATGCTTTAAATTTCATTTCCATGAGTCGCTCTCAATGTTACATGGTGATTGATGACACAGATGTAAATGAAGGGGTAAGCTTCCAAATGTTGTATTTATCAAAATTCTTAGCATCAAAAAGTTCTTAACTTAAGTGAAACTTATACAATTTTATTTGATTGATTTATATTTCAGGTTGTTGATGTTAATAAGGATGGAAGTGGACTAAGTTATCAAATGTTATTTGATTGATAGAAGAGTGATATGCTACCAGGTAATTTTTCTTTTCTAAAATAAAAGATGGCATCACTCTTATTGATGGAAGACTCTTTATTTTATAGTTCATTTATTGTTTTATTTGGGAGAATGAATGATTGATGATTTTTTCCAAATAGAAAGATTTTTTTTTGCTTGTAATATGTTATATGGTTTGAATGTTTTATTTATATTCTTCTTCATGTTCAAAACCTTACAATTTGATTCAAAATATGATTTAAATGGTGTTATTTTTATAATTCAAGATTCTATTATGATTTTTTTTCTTAACTCCTTTCGCAGATGTGGATTTCAAAGGAAGATACTGCACTGCTTTTGAATGTTGGAGTTATTATCTTGTTGCTTAAAGGCCTAATATTAGAGTTATTACCTTGTATTTTTATGTTATTGGTTGGAGTTATGGTGTTATTATATATGGTATTATTTGTATGTTGTATGGAGTTTTTCTTAACTTATCTTTTGGGTGAGCATTATGACTTTATAAGTGTATAATCTTGGATGAAGTTATTAATGACTCTAAGTATCTAGGTTGATTGATTTATATTATGCATTAGTTATTAATTTTTTTTTTTAAAAAAAATTGTACAAGCGGGAGCAAGATTTCCCGCGGGGGTGGGGATACCTGCAGTGCGAGGAGTGGGGATGTCCCCATCTCCAATTTCCCAACTGGGGCGGGGATGAGGAATCTCTGCCCGGGATGGGGGAGTGAGTGGGAACAGACTCTCCATCCCCACCCCATGGCCATCCTTAGTTTGGAGAGTCATATTTTAAGTTACATATTCGTACTTGTCACAGCATTGCCAAGCATAACTTCACCTACACCAACTATACCTGTTCGCTAAAAGTGATTTTTTATAATCAATTATAGATTATTCATAAATGATCCAACCATTAAAAATTCGGTTGTCAACATCTACCATATTCTGGAATGGACATGGATAATTTGTCATCCATAATTTGATACTAAACTGTTATTTCAAGTTGGTTGCATAAAAAAGTTATATTAATTGCAAGTTATATATATCGTTGTATTTGTCACCATGTACGCGCGTATGGACTCAGAGGGGTTGTATAATATAAATTTATTTATTATTCATATCTTTTTGAGAAAGAAGTAATGTTAACTAGTAACCTATTGTTGGACCTAAAGGCTCATAGTCAGCTATTAGTCCTATTAAGAAAAATGAGTGTGGGACATTTAAAATATATTGAGTTTTAGTCTTGCTAGAAATAATAGTGGTAACGGGTTCCACTATTAGGCCTATTAAGAAAAACGAGTGTGAGACATTTAAAATATATTAAGTTTTACTCGTGCTATAAATAGTAGTGGTAACGGGCTCCGCTATTAGTCCCATTAAAAAAAACGAGTGTGAGACATTTAAAATATATTGAGTTTTAGTCTTGCTAGAAATATTAGTGGTAAGGGGTTCTCAGTTGTGGGTGTGGGCTTTTTATCTAAGTCCCATGTCACCGAGTGAGGACGCACTTGAGTTGGCTAGAGTAATGGTGCTACAAAAGTATTGGGTCATGAGTTTGCCACTTATTGAATGCCATTATTTATTTAATTATTTATTGTGCCAAAAATCAAATAGATTTCCAAAAAAATAAAAAATTAAGATAATTTCAAATAAATAACAATGATTAAAAAAAATTATAATTATTAATTTATTTTGTCAAATATTTATTATGAAATATTTTTTATAATATTTTCAAAACCTAATATTAGTAGATTTGGATTAAATTTATATCTCTTTGAAAATCTTGTGGGAATTGGAGAGATATTAGAAATTTATTTATTTTTTTATAAAATTGTTAAATATATAATTGAAAAATAAAAAAATTTAAAACTTTAATAGTTATTTTACAGTGAGATAATTGTTAACATTATCACATAATAAATATATTTATTTTAATTTAGATTTCTTTCGTTAAAAATATATTGTTAACAAGAAAATGGATAAAATTAATAATTAAAATAAATTTTAAAATTATGTTAGAATGAAAATTCAACAAAATTTTAAGTTAATTATTTATTTTCAATACTTAGAAAATATTTGATAAGTATATAAATTGCATGAAATCCTAATATTACTTTTGTCTTATTTGTTGTTTAATCATGCAATTTTACATGATTTCTGTATGGATTTCATTCTCCTTGTTCGGAATACTGCTTTCTATTAATTTCCATGTTGATGAGTAGAATTCGACCCCAAATGTACATATGTTTGATGCATTTTAGAAGGCAAATCAAGGAATTAGAGATGGATGATCATAAAGTGAGAAGGGGATGCAAAGCAGTGAAACTGATTGTAACATGACTAGCCTGTGTCAATTAGCATGGTGTGTTTGGTGTTGATGCGGAGGTTCAGAAATTAAAATCAGATAGATACACAAGCGGCATATGTTACCTGGCACCACCGGTGTTTCGTGACATAAAAAGAAACCCTTGCCATATAAAAAGAAGAGGGGAAGAAAAGAAAACGAGAAGAAGGACAGCTAGGGTGAAAAGAGAATCAATCTCCACAGAGGCAAGAGAAGACATCAACAGTGGAACCAAAGAGCGGAGAAAAGAGAACATCAAGCTTGGATCCATATCGATTTGCCAATCATCAAGCAGGGATAAGAAGTTTCTTTTCTTTTAAACTTTGAATTTTCTTGTCAAATGTTAAGATCAATGTCTATGGATTGTATCTTGAATATGGAGGAGTAAAACATTTATTTCTCGGATCAGGACTTGTCCAAGGATTGTAAAAGATATTTTGTTCTGAATTTCTCTTCTTTGTTAATGGTTTATTGATTTTGATTTGGTTTTAAAGCATTAACACTTGTGATTTTGAATTCTTTCAATTGCATGAACTTAGGTGTCAAAGGAAAGACTGAGAAGTGAACTTTGATACTAGAATTTCAGAACCAAACATGCAATCTTGAATTAAGGTTTCTTGAGGATCCATTGAATTAAGGACGATTCACCTATGAGATCAATTAGACTAAACCGAGAAGAGTTCAGAGCAAAGTCTTTAGCATTCCTTGCGGTGAACCCTGATCCTAGGATAATTTAAACTCGAATTTCCCTAGGCCGTTATCCTAAATCGCCTTTAGCTTTTGTTAATTGTAGGATTTTAGTTTATTTGATTCAATTTTTCTTTTTTCTCAATTCACATTAGCTTGTTTGTCTAGATAATCTTAATCATAATTTTTCAGTAATTTGCAATTTAGTCCCTATGGGAACAATAATTTTATTACTACTTGACAGCCGTGCACTTGCGGATCACACCAAGTTTTTGGCACTATTTCTGGGAACTAAATATTGTTAATATTGATAGTAATTGCAAATTGATTATACTAGAAGTTTCATTTTCACTTTTCTCTATTTGTTTTAACTTTGTTTTGTTTTCTATTTTTGTAGATAAATTGCTTGTTTAGGCAAATGTTTGGAAGCTCTGAAAATATCGTGGAATCAAATCTGGAAGTTGAAAAAGCATTTCGCATTCGATATCAAAGAAGAAAAAGGGTTCATGAATCCTCGGATTCCCTAAGCATGGGTAACAGTAACAGAACTTTAAAAGATTTTGTCTGCCCCAAATGCCTAAGGATTACTTTCAAGCATTGTGAGACCCCACAGTGGAAGCCAATAATTTTGAGCCGAAGCCTTCACTTTTTCAAATGGTTCAACAAAATCAGTTTGGAGGCACATGTACTAAGGACCCTAACTTGCATCTTTCGGTATTCTTGGAATATTGTGATACCCTAAAGCTCAATGGGGTCTCAATAGATATTATTCATCTTAGACTGTCTCTTTTCTCTCTACAGGACAAATATTGAGCATGGCTACGTTCTCTTCCTGCTGAATCTATTACAACTTGGGATCAGTTGCTTCAAGCTGTCTTAGTCAAGTGTTTCCCACCGAGCAAAACTGCCCATTTAAGAAATCAGGTCACTAGCTTTGCTTAAAAAGATAATGAATCCTTGTACAATGCATGGGACAGATTTAAGGAGCTATTGAGACTATGCCCCCACCACGGCTTGGAGAAATGGTTGATTGTATACACCTTTTATAATTGGCTGAACTATAACACTCATATTTCTGTTGATGCCACAGATGGTGGAGCACTAATGAACAAGAATGTTGATGAAGCTCATAACCTCATTGAGGGCATGGCTCTTAATCATTACAAATGGGCAAATGAAAGAGGCACTCAACAAAAGGTTCCAAGCAAGTATAATGTTGACACTTTGAATCTTATAGTGGCTAAGGTTGACATTTTGACACAAAAGTTTGATAAGTTGAATACAAATGCCATGGGTGTTGTTAATACTTCATGTTAAATTTGTGGTTGTATTAGGCATGAAGCCACAGACTGTTAGTTAGGAAATTCTTCACTTCAAGACCCTTATATTAAGTATGCTAACTATGTCAACAATTTCGGTTCAAAGCTGCAAAATGACCACTTTGCAAATACCTATAACCCTAGATCGAGAAACCATCCTAATTTCTCCTACAAAAATAATCAAGCTCAAGAGGGGCCAAGTAATTTTCGATAGCCGTCAGCGTTTTAGCCAAGGCATCTTAATCCTTAGTCACTTCAGAAATTCAATTTAGAAGAACTACTTAAAACTTTTAATTATATGGGAACTCAAACCAAGCAAAATGAGGAATTTAAACAACAGGGCCATCTTATGGGTGAAGCAATCAAACAGTTGACTTCCAAGGTTGATTCTCTAGCAACACACAACAACAAGATGCTAGAAGCTCAAATAGCCCAATAAGCAAGCTCCACTTCAAGGCCTCAAGGCATGTTTCCAGGGAAGCCTGAAATCAATCTGAATGAGCATTGTAAAGTTATAATCTTAAGGAGTGGCAAGCAATTGGAAGAACCTGAGGTGAGACAAGATGTCAATAATAATTTTAAGGCAAAAATAACTGAAAAGACATAATATTACAAGAAGAAAGTCCAGAGAAGGGGGAATTTAAAGAAAATGGTGAAGAAAAAGCAAAGTATATTCCCCCAAAGCCTTACAAGCCATAGGTGCCATTCCCTGAAAGACTGGCTAAGGCCAAGCTTGATAAACATTTTGGCAGATTTTTGTAGGTCCTCAAGAAACTGTACATCAATATACCTTTCATAGAGGCCTTGCAACAGATGCCATCTTATGCTAAATTCTTAAAGGACATCCTTTCTAAGAAAAACAAGACTTGAAGAGTATGAAACCTTGGCTTTAACTGAAGAATGTAGTACACTCATCCAAAACAAGTTACCTCCAAAACATAAAGACCCAGGGAGCTTCTCGATTACTTATGTGATTGGCACTGTAAGATTTGAGTGAGCTCTATGTGATCTTGGCACTAGTGTCAGTTTAACGCCATTGTCAGTGTGTAAGAAGCTAGAGATGGGAGAATTAAAGCCGACAACAATCTCTTTGCAGCTGGCCAATCGCTCAGTCAAATATCCAATAGGTATCCTTGAAGACATACCCATAAAGGTTGGTAAGTTTTTCATTCTTGCTAATTTTGTTGTGTTGGAGATGGAGGAAGACTCCCAAATCCCTATCAACCTTGGTAGACCCTTTCTAGCAACTGCTAGAGCTATCATCAATGTGAAATATGGCAAATTGTCTCTAATTGTTGGTGAAGAAAAGGTTGTGTTTAATTTGGCTAACTCAATTAAAACCCTTTTTGTAGAAGATTCTTGTTGTAGGATTGATTAACTTCAACAAATAATAAAGGAGATGCCCAATCAATATTTCAATGATCCACTTCAATTGTGATTGATTCATGGTGAAACCATAGGTGATGAACATGACGAGGTTGAAGAATATGGTCATCTACTTGAAGCAAACCCCTATTTTAAGCCTCAAAACCCCAAGGTTGAAAGGTTACAGTTGGATTCTACATCTATTAATTCTAAGGAAAATAAAGCCCCACAGGTAGAACTTAAACCCCTTCCTTCACTTCTCAGGTATGAATTTCTTAGACCCGACTCTACATATCCTATCATTGTTAATGCAAATTTAACAAAAGTTGAAATTGAAAAGTTGCTTAGGGAATTAAGACTACATCAAAAAGTCATAGGATACACAACTAATGACATGAAAGAAATTTACCCACCAATTTGCATGCATAGGATTTTGTTGAAAAATGGCCACAAAGCATCTATAGAGCACCAAAGAAGATTGAATCCTAACATGAAAGGAGTTTTTGAAAAGGAATGCTTAAATTGCTTGATGCCGGGGTAATTTATCCTATATCTAATAATGAATTGGTTAGTCCAGTGCATGTAGTCCCGAAAAAAGGAGGGATAACTGTTGTGAAAAATGAAGATGATGAATTGATACCCACTAGAACAGTTACATGTTGGAGAATGTGTATAGATTATAGGAAATTGAATAAAGCAACAAGGAAATACCATTTTCCCCTTCCATTCATTGATCAAATGCTTGAAAGATTGGCTATGCACTCTTATTTATGTTATTTGGATGGTTATTCTGGTTTTTATCAAATTCCTATTCATCCTAATGACCAAGAAAAGACTACATTTACTTGTCCCTATGGCACTTTTGCCTATAGGAGAATGCCTTTTGGTCTTTGTAATGCTCCAGACACATTTCAGCATTGAACGACAGCAATATTCTTTGATTTTATTGGAAATATAATGGAGATTTTCATGGATGATTTTTCAGTTTATGGTACTATTTTTGATAGTTGTTTGGCTAATTTATCTAAGGTGTTGTGCAGGTGTGAAGCAGTGAACCTTGTCCTCAGTTAGAAAAAATGCCAATTTATGGTGTGTGAAGGTATAGTATTGGGCCACTTGGTGTTTGAGCGTGGTATTGAGGTAGATAGGGCAAATGTTGAGGTGATTGAGAGAATGTCCCCGCCAACATCTATCAAAGAAGTGGGCAGCTTCTTAGGACATGTAGGCATTTATCGCCATTTTATTAAGGATTTTTCAAAAATTGCAAAGGCCATTACTAACTCATTGGTTAATGATGTTCCTTTTGATTTTAGTCGTGATTGTTTGGATGCATTTTGTAGGTTGAAGGAAACACTGATCATGGAACCAATGTTGCAACCACCTGATTGGGAATTGCCTTTTGAGGTGATGTGTGATGCGAGTGACTATGCCATAGGAGTGGTGCTAGGACAAAGAAAGGATAAGAAGTTATATGCAATCTATTATGCTAGTCGGACCTTGTTTGAAGCACAAGTTAATTATGCCACAACTAAAGAAGAATTGTTGGCCGTCATTTTCACTTTTGATAGATTCAGGTCATATCTTGTTGGGTCTAAGGTAATCATCTATACTGACCATGCTGCCCTTAAATACTTGTTAAGCAAGAAAGACGCAAAGCCAAGGTTGATCCAATGGATTCGTCTTCTCCAAGAATTTGACCTTGAGATTAGAGATAATAAAAAAGGCCAGAAAATGTGGTAGCAGATCATCTTTCCATATTGCATCAAGAACCAAATATAAATGGGGAAGATAAATTACCCATTGATGACTCTTTTTATTGATGAACAACTATTAGCTATTTCGATAGGAAATACACCTTGGTATGCAGATCTTGTGAACTATCTTGCGTGTGGAATCCTCCCTCTAGATATGAGTTTTTAGCAGAGGAAGAAGTTTCTTGCTGATGTGAAGTACTACATTTGGGATGAGCCATTGCTCTACACACATTGTGTAGATGGTATGTACAGAAGATGTATTCCTGAAGATGAAATTGAAAACATCCTTTCTCATTGCCACTCTTCATCATATGGTGGCCACACTAGCACTTCAAAAACTGCTGCAAAGATCCTTCAAGCTGATTTTTATTAGCCAACTCTTTTCAAGGATGCTAGGAAATTTGTAAAGGTTTGTGATAGGCGTCAACGAACAGGCAATGTTTCTTGTAGACATGAAATGCCTTTGAACAATATCCTAGAAGTGGAGATTTTTGATGTTTGGGGAGTTGATTACATGGGGCCATTTCCATCATCATGCAATAATTGATATATATTGGTAGTAGTCAACTATGTCTCCAAATGGGTAGAGGCAATACCAACCCCGATGAATGATGCAAAGACCATGATTAAGCTCTTCAAAAAGGTCATTTCCCAAGGTTTGGTATTCCTAGAGCTGTTACTAGTAATGGAGGTATGCACCTTATCGAACGTCAATTTGAGAACCTACTCAAAAGGTATGCAGTGACTCACAAGATTGACATGCCTAGAAACCAAACTAATGATGCTTTGTGGGCGTACCGCACGGCTTACAAAACTCCAATAGGTATGATTCCATTCCGCTTGATCTATGGAAAACCTTGTCATCTCCCGGTGGAATTAGAGCACAAGGCATTTTGGGCTATCAAAGCCCTTAACTTTGACATGAAGACAGTTGGTGAGAAAAGAAAACATCAATTAGATGAACATGATGAGTTGAGATTGGATGCTTGTGAAAATGCTAGAACTTACAAGGAGAAAACGAAGTGTTGGCATGATAAGAAAATTCTTTGATGTGAATTTCATGAAGGTGACTTGGTATTACTCTTTAATTCTAGATTGAAGCTCCTTCCAGGGAAGTTGACATCCGGATGGTCAGATTTATTTCAAGTCGGCAAAGTATATCCCTATGGGGTAGTTGAAGTATGGAGTGAGGCTACCGGTACCATTAAAGTGAATAGGTAGAGGTTAAAGCATTACTATATTGATGAATCAATTGAGAGAGGGATGACAATTTCCCTTTGCAATCCACCGGTGTTCACTTTGTGACTTAAAATATCGCTTCTTGGGAGGCAACCCAAGCTCTCTATCTCTTAGTTTTTAATTTTTGATTTTCTTTATCTTATCTATTTTATATCTGCATTGATATTAACTTGATCTATGTGTGATTTTGTGCTTCTTTTTATAGGTCTTGGCATTAAAATTTGAGAAAACAATTGCATTGAGGAATGGTGACATTAAGAAGGAAAATACGGCCGAATAAGGCAATCAGAAAAGAACATAGGTAACATGTGTTAGATGACATTGCCTGTGCTACTTCTCTAAACACCAACACCGCAACACCTCAAAATCAGAAAGAAACACTACCCGCTTGTGTCAGCCAACACAACTCGTGCCCCTTTTGGAACATACTCCCTCTTCTAAATAGTAAGTAACACGTTCTGACCATACTTTCTAACACATCCCATGTTCCGTGATATTTTTTAGTTTAATTTAAAAAAACCTTCAGAAATTTAAATTTAAAAAATCTTAAATTTTTTTAAATTTTTAAATTAAAAAAACTTAAAAAAAATTTAAGTCACGGATATCTTTCTCTTATCTTATCCTTTTAGTTTCCTTTTCTCATTCTAATTTTTAATTATTTATCTATTTTTAACTTTTATATTTTTCATCCCATCATTTTTACTTTAACTTCCACCTTTTCTCTTCTTATCTTGACCGTCCCTCATCTCTTCTTCTTTAGTCTATCACTGGTCTTCCTCATCCGGCCCCAACGACTAACATTCAACTTTCCATCCTATTTTCTTTCTTTTCCACACTTTAGCCAATTTTTTTTATTGCGTATGTCCAACTTATAATTAAATTCTTGAAGATCACCACTTCTCCTTTTCATCAGAAATTGTCAAGCTTTACTTCTAACAATGGCACCTAAGCGACCACGGGACACCAACACCAAGTCTGTTCATTCCCATCAGGATTCTCAAGCTCCCACAAACCAAGGTAAAGGTACACATACTAATACCTCTAATGCATATGGAATTATTTTTCATGATCGTACTAAAAAACATCGGTACAAAACTCTTGTGGCTAGGAGACTTATGAATACTAGGTACCTTGATAACATTATTCTCAACACATTAGGTATTTTTGATGATGTCTATTGGATGTTTGCTAAGGTAGGATGGACCCAATTTGTGAAAATGAAATACCCTACTTATGAGAGAATCACTTTAGAAATTTTAAGCTCTATTGAAGTATATGTACTTTATGGACAAGGATGTACAGAGGGTGAACTTACATTTAGGTTATTCAATGAGGAACATCATATGATTTTAGCTCAGTTTAACATGATTTATGGTTTCCCATGTGGTGGTGAGAGATGCTTCCCTGATGATTTTCGTGAGAAACAATTTTGGGAGCTTCTTACTACTGAATTTTGATATGAACCTTCTAAGGCTCGAACTTTTAGCTTACGTAACCTATGTTTTTGATATGTTCATATATTTATGGCCCATACAGTTTTTGGTCGAGGTGATAGTGACGGTATTGTTAGACAGACTAAATTATTCTTCCTATGGGCCATGTTGCATGAGGTTGATTTAGACACTGGGTCTCATCTTGCTAGACAATTTGCTAAAGTAGGCAAGGCTACATCCGGTGATATTGTCCCGATGGCCTCATAACTCCATTAGCTCTTGCTTTTAACCGTGATTTATTTTCTCTAAGTGAAGCTATAGGAAGCACCATGATTGATGATGAGTGTACAATGCTCATATATTTTATATCAATTTGTACACTCAATTGGCCTATACTAGAACCCTAATATAGAATTCGATGCTAAATATTGTGTGTTTTTATTCACAGGCTTAGAGCAGTGTTTAAAGATGAGGGAGAGCCAAAGGAAATATTCTAGACCCAAAACAATGAGTTTGGAGCTCTCTCGTCGTCATTGTATAAAGGACAAAATTGGGTGGCTTACGGGTAGCTTACGGTCGTCTTTACGGCCGTAAGTCTATTCCAGAAGACATTGCTGGCATGCTTATGCTCGTAAGCAGGATTTAGAGCCAATTTAGAAGACCTTACGGGCAAGGCTTACACATGTAAAGATGCTCGTAAATACCATCCTGAGGAGCTTACGACCTTAGCATATGCCCGAAGGATAGTCGCAAGAAGCAAAATAGTGAGGCTTACGGTCCAGCATTTACAGCTGTAATCTGGACCATAACAAAATCAGAAGACCTTACGGATGGGGCTTACGACCTTAAGTCATCCCGTAAGGCTCACAACAATCTTCCCTAGCTCCCTTACGGCCTATTCCTTACGCCCATAAGCATCCCGTAAGCAGTCAGGTATAAATATAACTTATGAGGATTTCTAGGATAGTCCTTAGTGTATCTTTCTATTCTTTTGGGGCCGATTCTTGGAGGTGAGGTTAAGGAAGAAAATAGCGAATCTCCAGCACCTTAAGCAATATTTGGAGAGGGATTTTGCTCGCATTCAAGAGGATTAAAGGTCATAGCCGTCGAGCTCAACTTGACGGCGTGCGTGGAAGCTACTTCGATGACTCTCCATCCTGGGGTTTAACAAGGGGGTTTTCATAGATCTTATGTTTACCTCTATTCTTTGTGGAGTGCATTTAGGAGAAATTGCATTTCTACTCTGTATTCAGATTAGGAGTAATATCTCTCTAGGGGAAGATTATCTACTTAAGAGATTGTCATTAGCTCACAGTGAGGTTTCATAGAGTGTTAATGCGATTGTGTGGATGTCTGTATCAGCTCTACACCTATTAAGTTACTTTTCGTCTGAGAAATCGGGGTTTAGTATAATTCTGGAAACCTTCGGTTCAAATAGGATTGCATGATTAGATGAACATTGTCCTGCACTCAATAACCCTAGAGGGATACTATGCCCAGATATCGCTTTCTTCCTTGATTTCCCTCCTACTATTTCCTGTATTTTCTTGTCTTCTTTTTCTCTTGTTCACACACAAGCACTCCACTATTTAGGCTATTTTTTGGATTTAGAGTTATTACTAGTATTCACTTTCTTCCTTGTGGACTGACACTCTGCACTTATGCACACTTTATTATGCAATCGGCACATACACTTGCATCCCTATTAATTGATATAGAGTCTTGCCTTGCCATGAACATGCTAATCAAGGAAGGTGATATCTATATTTTAGTTGTTAAGAATGAAGCATCACCTTGTCCACTACCAAACCCTAAGAAGACCACTGTTCGACAACAAGAGAACTAGGGTTTCCCTGTCCATGATCAACTTAAACCAGTGCACACTGAACGCCCTATTAAGCGTCCACCAACATTCTCCTCTTCCTTCACTTCCATGGGTTCTCCACAGGAAGCTTTCTTGCGTGTTCACCGATCTCTCTCTACTATATCTGTTGAGTAACACTAGCAACGTCTGATCTTGACTAGTGATATGGACAATATGATTCACGCAATGCATACTTAGCACTTGCCTCATGGAAATTTTGCTCCCCCACCTTCTTGACTAGTGAGTCTTCTTCTTACAGTTTCTTTTCTTTTGTTTTACATTGAGGACAATGCATGTCTTAAGCATGGGGGATAGTTAAGTTCATTTTGCATGTTTCATGTTTCATATCAACTTCTCATTGTTATCTTTCAATTTCCATGTTTTGCATGTCCAATTACTTAAAAAAAGAACTTTTTGATGAGGATTTTCAAAACTCTTTTGATTATTTGTTTGTCATGGCTCATGGTGAAAGTCAAAAGTAAGGTAATTGTTCATTACTATAGGCATTTGAGCATACATATAATGTTTACAACAACATCATGTTTTGCTAACTCTATTGCTATCGACCATGTGTCTATTAGTTTGGTATATACCTAGCCTTATGATGAACTTATTGAGCTTCTTGTTGGATTACATTTTCTATGCAAAAAAATAAGAGAGATATGGCATAGGTATGTTTTGAAAGAAATAAAAAGGGCAATGTTTCGCTGCTATATGAGGCTGAATAGCAACATGAGCATCCCTCAAAAAGGTGACTCACAACTTAGGTTGTCCTTAAGAAAAACAAACAAAAACAAAAACAAAAAAAATGAAAAAGAAAGAAAAAAAGTGTTGAGTTGAATAAAAAGCTTATTGATATCTCAAACACATTTGTCACTTTAGTTAAAAAAAGAAGTTAAAGGGTTTTTGTATAGGGTTCCAAGGATCTCAAACGTCCATTGGTCGGTTATATGCCATCTTAAGAGGGCTGGTCATATACAGGTGGTGTGAATGTTTCATTATTGAGTTGTGCTTATATGTGTGTTTACTTACCTTATGATGTTCAGTTATTCTGCACACTCTTGAGAATTTAACTCATGATTGTCTCATTGTTGCACATGCCAATGCAGTTTAATCACTTGAGTTTTTCCTGAGAAAGGATTTGTGCATAAGGATCACTCTTTGCATTACATTTTACAATAATTTTTACTTAAGGTCAAGTAAAGACCTAAGCATGGGAGAGTTTGATAAGTATATAAATTGCATGAAATCCTAATATTACTTTTGTCTTATTTGTTGTTTAGTCATGAAATTTTACATGATTACTATATGGATTTAATTCTCTTTGTTTGGAATACTGCTTTCCATTAATTTTCATGTAGATGAGCAGAATTCGACCCCAAATGTACATATGTTTGATGTATTTTAGAAGGCAAAACAAGAAGTAAGAGATGGAGGATCATAAAGGGAGAAGGGGATGTAAGGCAAAGAAACAGATTAAAACATGACTAGCCTGTGTCAATTAGCATGAGTGTGTTTAGTGTTGATGCCGAGGTTTAGAAATCAAAATCAGAAAGATACATAAGCGACCCATGTTACCTGACACCACCAGTGTTTCGTGACATAAAAAGAAATCCTAGCCGTATAAAAGGAAGAGGGGATGAAAAGAAAAGGAGAAAGAGGGTGGCTAGGATGAAAAGAGAAGCGATCTCCATAGAGGTAAGAGAAGACATCAACAATGGAACCAAACAGTGGAGAAAAGAGAACATCAAGCTTGGATCCATGTTGATCTGTCAATCGTCAAGAAGGGGTAAGGAGTTTCTTTTCTTTTAAACTTTGAATTTTCTTGTCAAATGTTAAGATCAATGTCTATGGATTGTATCTTAAAAATGGAGGAGTAAAACCTTTCTTTCTAGGACCGGGACTAGTCCAAGGATTGTAAAAGATATTTTGTTCTGAATTTCTCTTCTTTGTTAATGGTTTATTGATTTTGATTTGGTTTTAAAGCACTTAATGCTTGTGATTTTGAATTCTTTCAATTGCATGAACTTATGTGTCAAAGGAAAGACTGAGAGGTGAACTTTCATACTAGAATTTTAGAACCAAACCTAAAATCTTGAATTAAGGTTTCTTAAGGATCCATTGGATTGTCACATAACTCAAAGGGTTAAATTAGGTTTAATCACCACATGAGTAGGGATTTGCTTAATTAAGCAGCTTGTTATATCGTGGAAGCGGATAGCAAGTATTTAAGAACGATCCACCTTTGAGATCAATTAGACCAAACCGAGAAAAGTTTAGAGCAAAGTCTTTAGCCTTCCTTGCGGTGAACCCTGATCCTAGGATAATTTAAGCTCGAATTTCCCCAAGCCATTATACTTAATCCCCTTTAGCTTTTGTTAATTGTAGGATTTTGTCTTATTTGATTCAATTTTTCTTTTTTCTCATTTCACATTATTTTGTTTGTCTAGATAATCTTAATCGTTATTATTCGCTAATTTGCAATTTAGTCCTTTTGGGAACGATAATTTTATTACTACTTGACAACCATGCACTTGCGGATCACACCAATATTATAATTTTAAGTCAAATAATATGTGTACAAATACACAAACAAAAAAAAATACACAGAATGTTATACAAAAGATTATAGTTTTAAATTATTGTCATTAAAATTATGCTGCTTTGTACAACAATATATTTTTTTATATAAATAATTTAGTATTGTTATGAAACATTTAAAATGAATGCCCATTATATTTCTCTCAACTCCTCTTGACTCTTAGCGTTTCATTTGCCAAAAGTTTATTCAGTTTCTAATTTAAACCCTATATATATAGATATATATGTACCAAAAGAATGATATAAATAATAAGAACAAGAAAGAGAACTTCCACTGCTTTCTTTTGCTCTATGTTTGTCTTCCTATATTATATAGTTTTATAACATTATTTGTCTTGCTATATTATATAGTTTTATAGCACGTTATCAGTACGAAGCTTTAACCAAGCTCTGACTAATCCAATTTCTTGGCAAATCTTTTTCATGTAAATACACGAACATTTTTTTTTTGTAAAGTCAAATCTTGCAGAACTTGATTTTGTTGCCCTTGACATTTCGGAAAAGAATTATTTGTCATGGGGGCTTGATGTTGAAATACATTTGAATGCTAATAGACTTGGGGAAACCATCAAGGTTAGTAATCAAGAATCCTTACAAAACTTCACAAAAGCAATGATTTTCCTCCGACATCATTTGCACAAGAATTTAAAAATTGAATATTTAATTGTGAAAGATCCACTTGAATTGTGGAAAAATTTGGAGGAAAGGTATAAGCACCAGAAGATGGTAATTTTACTGAAAGAGATTGGATGCATTTATGCTTACAAGATTTCAAAACAATAAGTGAATATAATTCAGCCATATTTCGAATCAGTTCTCAATTGAAATTATATGGAGAGAGGATTATTGATTTTGATATGCTAGAGAAAACATTCTCTACTTTTTATGCATCGAATATGCTCCTACAACAACAATAATGATAAGTGCCTGTATATAACTAATACGAAGTATTCTTTTCTTATATTGAGCATTACTTTTCTTAAATTTTATTGCTTATTCGTGTGTATATGTGTTCTTTTGTGCCTTTAGGGTTGCGGAGACAATTGTGGAAGAAAGAAACCAAAAGTAGATCGTGGGTGCATTTGTTGTTGAAGTCTTGGATTGAACAAACGTGAAGACATAAGTTGTGCTCAAATACATGTGAGTGTGTGCCAACCTCCATTGTGCTCAAGCGAACACACAAATTGGAGGGGCACAAAGGCAATCACACTCATGTGTTCCTACTTGTGCAATACTAGCAAGATCTTCGTCAATGTGGTTTAGTTGAAGACGCGACACGATCTACTATATGGATGTGTGCCCATTCATGTGGCCTCGATGAAAAGAGTTGATTTTGGAGCATTTTAGGAGAAGTATTGTAGCAGTTTACTGCAGTGAATCACTGCAGCAAAATCACTATAGCAATTACTTTTTACAGCTCGCAGGAAACCAAATTTTGGAAATCTACATGGCCGTGTGGATGCCCGATTCTAGCCCCTATAAATACCGCGATTTGAGACGTTTTGAAGAATCCTTTTCTCATCTTTTTCCCATCTTTGGAGGCGCTCAAGGCTAGGGTTTGCAGTGTTTTGGCTAGGTCTTTAGAGTAGTTCTACAGCCTTCGACATCGGGTTCCTTTGGAAGAGAGTTATTAGGGGAGCTTTCGTCGGCATCGATTCGGCAAGGTTTGCCCTAGGCTTGACAAGGGAACCTTTGGGGAAGATGAGGCGGCTCTGCAAGACCATCGATACGAACTAAGAGGGGTTTTATCCATGGATTTCATGTTTTTACTTTCGATTTTATTATTGATTGTGTATTTCTCCATAGAGAGCTAAACACTTAGTCGGTGCTTGGACTTGTAAACCCTAGGATGATTTTGTTTCATTAACCTTTATTATGCTTCTTTAATTGATGTTTTAATTGAGTTCCAACCTCGAATGCTTGTTGAATTGATTTTCCCATAGAGTGACACTAGGGTTGAGAATCTACATTGGTAATCCTTGTGAACGAGTGACACTTCATTAGGATTAGAAAAAGCTAGGTTGAAGATGGTCTAGAGGGTGAGCCGAGAGGTAGCAGAACGTTCCCTTTCCCTTCTGGTGTGATTTATTCTACCTCCACGTTCCAAGAGTTCTTTGCGGTCATGATAGATTGAAGTGCTAAGAGACAAACTCCATTGGGGCTTAGTTACATGAGCAACAGTGTGAAGTATTGAAGTAATCCTTAGTGCTGGGGTTTAATTGTGACTAGGGGGTTTTTGCCTGGACCAAAGGGTTAGATCTATATTTGGGAATAGGGTTTATCACTTGGAGTCCCTAGAGCTTTAAGCAACTTTACACAGTGTGAGGCGTTGAGAGTATTCCTTTCCGCTGGGGCATAGTGTATGGTTAGTCATGGTTGACCTTAGGTTTGGGACCATGTGTTTTAGGATTTCCATGACTCATTAAACATCAGTTAGGAGACATAATGATTAGTCTTACACTTGAAACAATAGTCCTAGGGTGAGCAATGTCTGGGTGCCCCATTTTTCTATCGATTGTCTCTCCTTATTTCTATTGCATCTCTTTCCTCTTTTCTTTATTTTTTTCTTGTATTGATATTGTTCACACAACTCTTGAATTGTTTTCACTATAGTTAAATTGCAATATTTGTTTTTCTGAGCATTATTCCCTGTGGATACGATTACCCACTCACCAGGGTACTTTATTACTTCAACAACCCGTGCACTTGCGGTACATAGACATAAGAGGTGTGTCAAGTTTTTGGCGCCGTTGCCAATAAATAGGCATTTGGGAAGTATTTGCACTTTCTATTTTAGCTATTTATCACTTTGTCTATTTCACACTTTCTTATTCTTCCATCTTTCTCATTTGTTGTCCTTTATCATGTCTTACTCTTTCTTGCAGAGAGCTTAAATGATGATTGATCCGCTCATTGCTCTATATTTCCAAGTTGAAGCTCTCAGTGAAACGTTAATAGAATTTTTACTTCACAACTACAGAGCAATCCATGTTTCAGTACATATCATCCAATTGAAAGGAGATACTCAAACCTTTTATGGAATAGTAATGGACAACATTGGGAAGCACCTCAAGAGGAATTTCAAAAGGGTGAGATACTTGAAGAGGATGCATTTCAGTTACAAAAAGTATTAGCTAACTTTCTTGAAGCATCCAATGTCCGCTTCCAAAATATTGAGACCACACTAAGATGTCATGAAATTTTCTTTAAAAGCCTTGAGCATCAATTAGGAGGGATACTTGACACACTCTCCAAGGAACAAGAAGTATTTGGGCAGGCAATTCAAGTTCCTTATAGAAATGATGTGGTAGTGAATGGAACTGAAGAAGTGGGGTAGAACGAGTATGAGGTTGTAGAGATTGAGAGGATGCAAGAAGAACCTTTCTTTCAAAGTGAGGATTGCTTAAATGGACAGTATGCTTATGAGCAAGAAATAATGCAAGAAGGGTTGCTGAAGACATACTGCTTTCAAGATAAAGGGAAAGAAGAAGAGAACCCTAAAGTAATTGAACAAGCATCTCTCTTTGGGATTGATCAATCCATAAATTGCAAGAAAGAGATTTTGGGAATGGGAGAAGATATGGGTAGGAGATTTAAACCCTCCCAAGACCCACCTTTGCTAAGTTTAGATAACTTCCAACCCAAATTGTTCCCATAGAAGCCAAAGGTAAGATGGTTAAACTATCTAACAAATGCTCCACTCAAGCATATAGATTTTTGGTTTAAGGGAAGTAGCTATGCAATTTCTGGCCTGAAGGAGTACACTCTTTTTTTAGCCCCATGAGGTAAGTGCAGGTACATTAAGCTTAGTGACGTTAAACAAGCGCTTCTTGGGAGGTAACCTACGTATTTAATGCTTTTCTAGGTTTTAGTTTAGTTTTTGCATGAATAAAAGCTTTAGTGTTGGTGTCTTGATTTTTACATGCTTTTGCTATGTTTTACTCATGGATTGTTGGTGTTTTAGTGTACTTAACTATGATTGGCGAATTTTTTAGGACATTTAAGCATGTTTTAATGAGTCTCTGCTCAGTTTTCCCATGTATATGCAACCTCTGTATGTGTAAAAGTGTTGCAGAAATTTGTCTGTAGAGTCTGTGAATTTTCTAAGTCATCTAGAGAAGACACACGGCCGTGTGGAATTTTCACACGGGCATGTGTCTCCTTTCAGAGCTCATCCTGAGAGGACACAGGGGTGTGTGAAAGCCTCTGTGAGTGACCTTGTGACGGTCACACGCCCGTGGGTAATTTCCACACGGGCGTGTGGATCTCTGCAGAGTGTTAAGTCTCCATCCTGAGAAGACACATGGGCGTGTGAATGCCCCTATGGATGACCCTGTGGTGGTCACAAGGGTGTGGGTACTTTCCACATGCATGTGTGAAACTCTACAGAGACCTCTTCTCCATCCCGAGAGCACACAAGGGCGTGTGAGTGCCCCTATGAGTACCTGATAAGTGCTTGTGCGATATGAATGCGAAGCGTTCATTCCTTATGTTGAGCATTACTTTTCTCAGGTTTTTACATTAATATGTGTGTTTTTATGTTACTTTTACGCAGGTAGGGCTGTGAGGCCGAGTATGAAGGAAATAGGCCAATGTGGATCATAATGCACCTATTTTGGAGAAGATCTTGCTAAGGTTCAAACGCGAAGACATAGGACAGGTGTGAGATGCTAGAGTGTGTGCCAACCTCCTCGTATTTGAGTTTGCACAACCATTTGGAGGGGCACAAGGGCAGTCACACTCAAGCATTCTGACTTATGCACATAGAACAAGATCTCCATCAACTTATCCGTCATTGAAGAAGCAAAGCGATCCACGGCATAAACGTGTGCCCGTTTATGTTACCTCGATGAAAAGTGGATTCGGGAGTATTTTTTTTGGCATAGTACCGTGGCGATCTTGAGCAAAACATGAGCGATCGTTCACAGCGACGAAAATGCGAAGCAGAATCCACGGGCGTGTGGAAATTATCACGCCCGTGGGGAAATTCCACAGGGGCGTGTAGCATCGACGTGGAGTTGCCCGATTCACCCCTATTTAAAGCGATTCAGCCCCGATTTTTGGTATTCTTTTCTCCATCTTTTTCCCCAACTTGTGAGAGGGCTTCGGCTAGGGGTTTCGAGGGTATTGGCCAAGGTTTTTGGAGAGGTTCTACGGCTCCGACATCGTGATTCCATTAGTAAGAAGGTTGGTAGGGGAGCTTCCATCGAGGCGTATCCTATACAGGACGAAGGAATCCTTGGACGACGAGTAGAGGACTTTCCACAAGACCATCGACACGACCATCAAGGGGGTTTCTTTATGGATTCATTGCTTTTACATTCGATTTCTTTGATTGTACTAAGCTCCATGGAGAGCTAAACCCCTAGTGGGTACTTTTATGATTGTGAACCCTAGGATGTATTCGTTTCATTGAACTTCTTTATTATGCTTTCAATAAATTGATGTTTATTGTGAGTTCCAACCTTGAATGCTTGATTGTATGAACATTTCCCCTAGAGTGACACTAGGGTTGAGAGTTCTTGTTGGTAACCTTGTGAGTGAGTGACACACCACGAGCGTTAGACAAAGCTAGGTTGGAGAGGGTTGAGAGGGTGAGTCGAGAGGTATAGGAGCATCCCCTTTCCCCTCCGACGTGATAGATTCTACCTCCGTTCCTCGAGTTCTTTGCGGCCATAATAGAGTGAATGATCTAAGGGATGAACCTCCGCTGGGGCCTAGTTGCGCGTGCAATGGAGTGAAGCGTTGAGAGGATCTTAGTATCTAGGGCTTAATTGTGGCTAGGGACCTTACGCCTGGACCAAAGGGTTAGATCTATATTTAGGAAGAGATTTATCACTTGGAATCCCTAGAGCTCATTGCAACTCTATGCGAGTGCGAGGTGTTTAGATTGTTCGATTTCTCCTCCTAGACATGTATAGAGTTAGGCATAGTTGACCTTAGATTTGGGACTATGTATGTAAGGATTTCCACGACTCACCATTGCATTGATTAGGAAGCATAATAGAGAGTTCTTGCACTTGAAGCGATTATCCTAGGTGAAGCATTATCCGAGTACCCCATCTTTATCGATTGCCTTACCCTCTTCTTACTTTTGCTCTTTCACTTGTTGATTTTATTGTTAAGAATTGAATCAATTTCACACCTATCACAATTGATCTTCCACATAGCTAAGAATCAAATTAAGTATTTTCACTCCCTACTCCCTCTGGATTCGACCCCGCTCACCCGGGATTATTACTTTGACAAGCCCGTGTACTTGTGGGATATAAGCAAGGGGAACTTGTCAGTACCCCTGCGAGTATACACACGCCTGTGTGGAATTTCCACAGAGACATGTGGAACACTTAGTCAAATTCGCAGGAGAATAGAGAAACCACAGGGGCGTGTGGGTGTCCCTGTGGGTCGAGCACACGGGCATGAGGAATTTCCACACGCCCGTGTGGATGCATTCAGAGGCAGTCAGAGCTATCCTAAGAGCACATAGGGGCGTGTGTATGCCCTTGTGAGCAACCCTATGGGAGTCACCCGAGCGTGGGTAATTTAAACATGCCCATGTGAATGCATAGAACTTTAAAGGGCGCGGCTTTTCTTTAAAAACCTACTCACGCCTGACAACGCCCCTTGTGTGTGACCTGCAAGTGCATGGGTTTGTCAAAGTATTAAATGCCAAGTGAGTAGGTTATCGTATCCACAAGGAATAGTGAATAGAAACACAACGATTGCTACTTAGCTAAGTGAAGATGAGACAATAATAGTATGGATAAAATCAATATAAACAAGACTAAAGATAATAAGAAAAAGAGGCACAATAAAATGAGAGAAAAGACAATCGACAGAAAGTGGGGCACTCAAACATTGCTCCCCCTAGGGTTATTGATTCAAGTGCAAGACCATCTATTATGTCTCCTAACTGATGCTTAATGAGTCTTGGAAATTCTAAAATACACGGTCCCAAACCTAAGGTCAACCGTGACTAACTCTACACTATGCCCAGGTGAAGAAATCGCTCAGTCTCAACATCTTACACTGTGTACAGTTACAAAAAGCTCTAGGGATTCCAAGCGGTAAACCCTATTCCTATATGTAGATCTAACCCTTTGGTTCAAGCAAAAGACCCCTAGTCACAATCAAGCTCCAGATACTAAGGATTACTTCAACGCTTCACTCTGTTGCTCATGCAACTAAGGCCCCAGCGGAGTTTTTCTCTTACCACTTCACTCTATTGTGATCGCAAAGAACTCTAGGAACATTGAGGTAGGATAAATCATACCGGAGGTGAAAGATGACGCTCCTCTACCTCTTAGCTCACCCTCTTAACCCTCTCCAATCTAGCATTGTCTAACCCTCATGGTGTATCACTCATCTACAAAAGCTACCAAGATGGACTCTCAACTCTAGTGTCACTCTAAGAGAGAAATCATTCAACAAGCATTCAAGATTGAAACTCAATTAAGGACATCAATTAAAGAAAATATAATACCCATTAGGGGGTTTAGCTCTTTATGGAGCAAGATACAATCAAGAATGAAATCGAAAATAAAAACATGTAATCCATAAGAAAACCCCCTCGGTATTCGTGTCGATCGTCTTGTGGAGTAGTCTCGTCCTCTCCAAAGGTTCTCTTGTCAAGCCTAGGACACACCTCGCAGGATCGGTGCTGATGAAAGCTCACCCAATAACTATCTTCCAAGAGAAACGCGGTGTCGAAGCCGTAGAACCACTCCAAAACCCTTGCTAAAGCCCCTCTAAACCATAGCCGTAGGCCTCCCAAAAGTTGGAGGAAAGTTGGGGAGAAGGATGAAAGATGGATCCCCAAATAGGTACAAGTCGCGGCTTTATAAAGGGCTGGAATCGGGCATCCACACGGGCGTGTGGAATTTCCACACGCCCGTGTGGATTTATGGAAATATGATTTTCTGCGGGTTGTGAACAGTAACTGGTACAGTTATTTGCTGCATTGATTTGCTACAGTGCTCCGCCAAAATACTCTCGAATCTACAATTTTCATCGAGGCAACATAAACAGGCACACGTCTATGCCATAAATCGCATCGCTTGTTCAATAAAATGCCATATTGGTGAAGATTTTGCTAACATTCCACAAGTCGGAATACGCAAATGTGACTGCTTTTGTGCCCCTCCAAACCATGTAATTGCTTGAGCGCATGGAGGTTGGTACACATTCACGTATCTTCGATCACAACTTGTGTCTGTGCATTTATTCACTCCAAGACTTCATAAACAAAGTACAATCACAATCTACTTTGGCTTCTTTCTTTCATATTTGGCTCTACAACCCTATATACGCAAAAGAACACAAAAACACATGCATTAGCGATAAATTTGATAAAAGTAATGCTTATCGTAAGAAAAGAATACTTCAAATTCTTAGTACACAAACACTTATCAATACCGCTTCATTCTATAACTCCCAAACGCTCAGCGAACACTCCTTTTCACTTTCCCGACCCCTCACCATCTATTTAAAGAGTTCTTGGGTTGTTTTCTGGCCGTATTCAAAGTTTTTCGCTTTCATTTTGTCGGTAAGCTTCCCTTTTCTCTTTTCTTTGCCCAATTTTGATTTCTTTTGTGATGAGACGCCGCACTCCACTAAGATCTCTAGCACCTCCATCACCACCACTAGTAGCACTGGCATTAATATCACCAGCAACACTAGCAGAGACAGCGCCTGACATCGACACTTGAGGCACCTTTATTCTTCTATTTTTTATGTTTTCGCATTTTATTTCTGCATTTTCTTTTGGATTTGTACCACTCAGAAAGGATCTTCCTTCTGAGTTTATCTTTTATTTTCAGTTGTTTTGAGTTGTATTTCATTGTTATATCTTCATAGATTCGAGTTTATTTTGCTTTTGTTGAGCTTCACTGGACCCCCTTGTCTATACATGCAGATGGTCTTGTGAGTCTGGAATTTGAAGAATAGTCATGGACACGGTCAATGTGGTATTCGCATGGCCGTGTGCGCTTCACAACCCGTTGGAACTCAACACTCAATGAAATTAGTTTGATCAAATGTACCATTAGGAGTTTAGAGGAGTATTGTTTCAATTGCCCTTCTCCACACATGTGTTTTAATTGCTTTATACTTTACTGTGCTTGCATGCGTTTATTGAGGCCAATGTAAATCTTAAGTGTGTGTGTGTGGGGGGAGGGAGGGAGTTCACATTACACATGTTCTATACTTATGGCTTCATTGTTCATGCTCTTGTAGCCAATGGCGGTTCACCTTAGTTGCAATGGTTGTATTCTTAAGTTAGGATAATTTTTAACATTGAATGTTCTCATGCTCTAGTTTTACTTGAATTTTTAGGAATTTTTGCCCAATTGACATTTGTTTCACTACTCACTCATTAAACCTTTTGGAAACTCAAGTTTGACGTTTAAGGGACTATTTTAGTTTGTTCTTGTTTTAATTTCTTTGAAAAAAATGGTTGTATGATTGGAAAAAAGTAGATATGTTTATTTTTTTGTGCATTGGGGTGGAAAGAGCTACCACCTATGAAATATGAAACTACTCTCATAAGTCGGATACTAGTTATGCCTTAATGAGAGAAACAGCTATCTCATGGGATAAGTGAAAGCTACTACCCGGTAGAAAGGGCTACCACCTCGAAAGTGTGAAAGCCACCTTTGCGGCCGCTTAGGAAAGAGCTATCTTAGAGGATGTGTGAAGCTACTACCTTCTTTTTTCTTTTTGTACATAAATAAGTCCCTCTCACTTACAACTTTGAAGAGTATACGTTGGGTTGACTTGAGTGAGTTTACACACACTTACACGATATCGGATTGTTGTTCTTTTTTATTCAAGTTTTTAGCTAGAGTGTTGATTTTTCTTATTCAGTGTTGGAATTTTTCCTTACTTGTAGAATCCTTCTTTTGCATGCTTTTAGTGAACGTAAGGGCAAGCACTTTCAATTTTTCTTCTTATATGCTTGAATGTTTTTGAGGACAAGCAAAAGCTTCACTGTGGGGGAGTTTGATAAGTGCTTGTGTATAACTAATACGAAGTATTCTTTTTTTACATTGAGTAGAGGGGATACAGGCCGGGTAACCGAGCCCGCAAGGCCCAACCCGCCGGGTCCGAGTCGGGTAACATTTAGAGTATTCTTTTCTTTTGCTCTATGTTTGTCTTGCTATATTTTATAATTTTATAACATTATTTGTTTTGCTATATTATATAGTTTTATAACAAGTATAAATTTTATTCATTCTGTAGCAATTATCTCTCTATATAATTTTTTTAATTAATTACTAAGAAGTGATAGGGAAATTCGTTGAGGGTTTCGATAATAGGCATATAGCACAGATGATTCATAATTGCACACGGATGACCAAATTGCTAAAAATAATAAGTACAAATAAAACTTTTTATAATCTGTTGAAGGTTGTTTATAATCGACCCAACCCTTTAAAAACCAAGCTATCATAATTCATGAACTCGTACCGGTGCTTGATCATTTAAACAAAACAAAATCAAAATGAATCCTTAAATAATTAAGTAATGCTATTTAGACTATATAAATAAGCCGAATTGATAGTTTGAATGGGTGGATATCAAGTTTCCATTCATGTCAAGCATTCACATATTTAAGATTTAGAAAAAGATTGTACCGTTTACACTAAATTTTTTATGATAAAAAAAAATTATTATTTTTTTATTTTAAAAAAATAAAGAATGACATGATTATTGGCATAAATAGCAACTTAATATTCACACCATGAGAAATATCAATTCCGTTCATGTATTTAGCCTAAATATTATTATTGTAAAAATTTGAGATATATCATTTTCATAAACCACCAATACATTTCTATTTTTATTAAAAAAATTAATTTTATTAAAGTTATTACGTAAATTGATTTGTGAAAATTTGCACATACCCCATGTGCATTAATTTACATGTGTTTCATGCACTTTCATAATTAGCAAAAATTAGGTACACGCTCTTACAATAACCTAAAAAATAAAATAAAAAAAAATAAAAATAATAGAATAAAAAAGAAAAAAAAAACTCCATTCTAATTTTGTGGACCTCATGATAAAAATTAACAAATGCAATATATATATTGTGGGCCTCGAACAAAATTTCTATTATGGCATTCACGGGTGAGCATATTTTCATGTCTCTTTCTCTTTAATAACCCATGTGCATTTACATGTGTTTCTGGCATCTCCAATAAACACACAATAAATAAATAAATAAAATAATAATAATTATTATAATAATAATAATAATTATTATTATTATTATTAGTGGACCTCATTTTAAAAAATAACAAAATGCAGTGGAAAAACTTTCTATCATGTCTTTCACAGCCCAATATGTTTCTCATGTCTCTTTTTCTCTTAAGTTTAGTGTCAATCTTGGAACCAATTGCACATATCTATAAATTCATAGCACACTGACAGTAAATTCAAAGCAAACCAAAACAATGGCTCTTGAGCTTCTAATTCCAATTTCCCTCATTCTAGTTCTACTTCTCCTTAGCATCAAACTAGCACTCTTCCCTACCAAGACATCAGACAAGCTACCACCTTGTCCAAGGAAGCTACCTTTCATTGGAAACCTTCATCAAATTGGCTTGCTGCCCCACCAATCCCTTCACAAGCTCTCAAAGAAGCATGGCCCCCTCATGCTTCTACAACTTGGTCAAGTCCCAACTCTTGTGGTTTCATCTTCTCAAATGGCAAAAGAGATCTTGAAGACACATGATCTCATCTTTGCAAGCAGACCAAAAGTGAATGTTGCTGACATAATGCTTTATGGAAGTCAAAACATGGCCTTTTCACCATATGGTGAGCATTGGAGGCAGATGAGAAAGATAGCTGTGACTAATCTCCTCAGCATGAAGAGGGTCCAATCATTACATGGTACAATGGAGGAGCAAGTGGCTCACATGTTGAGTAAGATCTCGGACGCTTCGTCGTCGGTATCACCTATAAATTTGAGCAAGATCTTGTTCTCCTTCACTAATGGCATGCTTTTCAGAGCCATATTGGGTAGATCCTTTGATGAAGAAGATGAGAACAAGATGAAGTTTCATGAAATGATGGAAGAGACTGCAGTGCTACTTGGAGGGTTCAATGTGGAGGACTACTTCCCTTCACTTGGATGGTTGTGTTCATTGTTTGGATTGGATGATAGGGCTAAGAGGACTTCAAGCAAGTGGGATTGTGTCCTAGATCAGATGATTGAGGACCACGTTAATATGAATAAAAAGGGTGAAGGAGAGGATGATGACTTCGTGGATGTCTTGCTCTCTATTCAGGGTGATCCTAACAAGGAATTCTTCCTCTCCAAAGATCATATGAAAGCTCTACTACTGGTAATGATTTTAAACGTGCTTGGATGGATGCAATGGTTTCTCTCAAAAGGGGAACCATTGTATACAGTGATAAATATCCACCTTGGGCTATCCATCATGGATAACTATTTTAAATATCATCTTTGTCCTCGTCTAATTTTTATATTCTTCATAAATATTTTATAATAAAAAAATACCAAACATATTATATGATTTACATAATTAATTAATAACAATTAAATAAAGGAAATAGTAAAGTGAAATATTGAATTATTAAACTATGGCAATTAAAATAATAATGAGCATTTTACAAATAAAAAAATTATTTACTTAATACATATTAATTAAATAATGAATTATTAAATTAAGATATTTATTATTTATTTAATTATATTAATTAAAATTAATAACAATAGTTAAAATAGTTTATAAATAAGAATTTAGTACCTCACTATCTCTTATATAAATATCAAGTTTTAAATTTTAAAAGGTATCAAAGTAATTTTATTTTATTTTTTCCCTCACTTTTTCCATTTCCAATAATTTGTCCCTGCAACCAAACATAGGTTTGGTTACTATTTCTATCACCTATTTTCAAATCCAATATTTATTTGCATCCTATATTATTAATGTTATTATTGTTGTTGATTTTATTTTACTTTCTGGATGATTTTTTTAATTTTTTTTAACTTGGTTTGACATTCTATATTTTATATGGTTTATAAGAGTAAGTTTTATTTTAATAAAAATTCGATGATTTTGTTATTAAAATCATTTGTATATTTTCTTTATTTAAAAAGGGTATCTAATTTATTAATTAATATAATAATTATACATATGGCATTAATGATATATATATAAGGTTAAAAAATTAAAGTAATTTTAAATTAATCAAAACACCAAAAGTTATTATAAAGAGTGACAATTAAAATAAAATTTTTATTATTTGCAACCTTCGAAAAATTGAAATTATTTGTCACTCTTATCTTGCTTTATAAATGTTATTTGCCACATCTCCTTTAGTTAAATTTGATTTGCCATTTAAATAATTTATTTTTGTGACCTGTTATGATCTTTTTACCTTTTTATTTACATAATATCCATATAATTATATATTTCGCTCATTTTAAATAAGAGCCTCTCCATATTGTTTATAAAAAAAATATTTCATAATTTTTTCTTAAAGCCAATAATATGTTTTTATTTTTAATTAAAAAAATCTTGATTATTTAGTAAAATTAACCAAGTACTTTTGATATTTGTCAAAAAAATCAGCAATTGGAAAACCAAAAGTAATTAACTCATCTGCTGCAAATTAACCATGCACGCTTCCAAACTACAACTAATCTTGCAGCTTATTGTGTACATCATTATTAATACAGGACATGCTCTTTGGTGGGACTGAGACAGGATATGTAACCCTAGAATGGAGTCTTGCAGAGCTCATTAGGAATCCAAAAGTCATGAAAAAGCTACAAGATGAAGTAAGAGGAAAAGCATTCGGAAAATCCATGGTCAAACAAAACGATCTAAGTGACATGAATTACCTCAAAGCTTTTCTCAAAGAGATTCTAAGACTTCACCCCCCGGCACCATTATTAGTGCCTAGAGAATCTATGGAGAGTTGTCGAATACAAGGCTATGACATACCAAAGAAAACTAGAGTCATAGTTAACTATTGGGCAATTACAAGGGATCAAAAAATTTGGGATTCACCAGAAGAGCTTCGGCCGGAGAGGTTTGAAAATAATCCTATAGATTTCAAAGGGCAGCATAATTATGAATATATTCCTTTCGGTGCAGGTCGAAGAATGTGTCCGGCAGTTCATTATGGTGTTACTATTACTGAGCTGGCATTGGCAAACCTTGTGCATAGGTTTGATTGGAAACTTCCTGATGGTATGGTTATTGAAGATTTTGATATGACTGAAACTCATGCATTGACTGTGAAGATGAAGAGCAATTTATTGCTCGTTGCTAAACCTTATTTCTAATATATACAACTAGGTTGTGACCTTATCAAATATGAGAATAAATTTTATCTTAAATATTCTACTTTGGAATTATATATTTTTAAAGTCTATTGGTTTACTATGAGTCCATTATTAGTAGTCTATTTCTGTTTTCTATTTTTGTTTTTAGTCTTGCAATCATTTGTGTGCCTTAAAATGTTTTTTCTCTTTATTTTAATACAAATTACTTATCAATATTTATATTAATTTTTTTAGTTACTATTTTATTGGTTAATTTTTTACATAAGCGTAACTCACAGTGATGCAATATGATTAACTCCATCTGTCTGGCATGTTCCCTTGTTTTTGAAGTCGAGAGAGCTCTATCTTCCTTATTTTAGTTCAATTCAATATTAATTATTTTTTTTTGCTCCCTCTTATATATCCATTGTGCACTAGTTTTGACCTAAAATCAAATTTTATACGATATTGAGCATTGTAATTCCAAATAAATGCCTTAATTAATACATATCAATTAAATGTATAAAATAATATAAAATTGTGTTCAATTATACATGATCAACAATCCAAAATCTGACCTTAACAAATCAATATTTAACAAAAACAAGGCTGAATTAATGAGGAAAAAAACAAGATTTACTAAAGAATCTCAATGACTTTAAATTATGTCCAGCGAAGATAGATAACAATTAGAATTTAGAATTTTGGGATAGATTGAGTGAGGTTTTTAGAGTATGATTGCATCTTCTTGTATAAAGCTATAGCTTCGAGATTGGCCTCTTAAACTGATGGTATGATCAAGTTCATGGGTTTTTTTTAACAGTGGATATAAATAAAAAGATAAGGTTGGTGAGTTTTCTTTAAAAATAAAATAAAATAAAACAACATAAGGTTGAGTTGAAGGTTAACAAAGTGATAAGGACGCCACTTAAATTTGGTACAGGAATTATCAAACTAAAAATTTGTGGCCATATCTTGATCAAGTTATACAACTCAGTATGAAATGTCAAATCTCTCAACCGCATGCATGTACTAATTATTAATTCGCTCTCCACAGTAAAATGTAGAAATTCTTTTTTTAATTAATTACGTAAGGTTTACCTACTTTAATAAAAAGAAATATACATATTAATTTTTTGAAGAGTAAAATCATGATTGAGAAGATAAGTAATGAAATTTTAATTGTCATTAAATTGAGAGCTATTAGAAATAGGCGTGTAGGCATGTAGCAAGGGAGTATTAATTATTTGCTATCAATATTGAAAGTGAAACCAAATTATGTACATGAATCTAATTATATAGCACACTCGTATAAGAGTAAATATGGGATGTATGTAGATTTTAATTAGTCACATACAATGAGATATTAAGCTACCATATTTAACTTGTCACATGTATTGGCATGTCTCAAAAAATGATTCAACCCAACCTGCTAGCTCAAAAAAATGTGGCCAAGATTTTTCAGAATCAATTAAAAATTATTCATCAATAATCCAACACATTGAATTTTTGGTTGTCATTAGCTTCAAGGAATGGACGTAGATAACTTCTCATCTATAATTAGATACTAAACCACTATATTTAAATTGGTTGCATGAAGAGCCATGTTGCAAGTTATATCCTTGTACTTGTCACTATATATGTGTATATATATATATATGGATGTTTCGGCATACATCAACAAATGACTCGTAATCGCAGCACGAAATGCTAGGTTGATGGGAAAAAAGTACAAGTAGAATTTTTTTATAGCCTATTGAAAATTGTTTATAATCCATCCAACTCATTAAAAATATGGTTGTCATCAGATTGGACAGGTGGGTGATCATTAAATAAAACCTAACCCAAGCAAATCGTTCGGAAAATATATCATTTTCATAAACCATCAATTTGTTTCTATTTTTTTTATTAAAAAATTGATTTAAAAAAAACGGTTGAAAGAATAAAAATGCAAAGAAAAAAAAGCTCCATTCTAATTTTGTGGATCGCATTTTAAAAATTAACGAAGTGCACATGCATGTATCTCTCATTTCTCTTTCTCTCTTAGATAATTAACTGAGTTAAACGTCAATCTTGACACTATATAAGCAGACATATTACCGTTTGGATGGCAGTAATGGAATAAGGGGGAATGAAGTAATGAAGGAGGGTGGAAAGGAATGGGTAGAGGATGGTAATGAAAAAGGTGTTTGGTTGGAGAGATAATTCATCGGAATGAGTGCGTTATGCTAAGATTACATTTTACCCCTTGTATAAAAATAATATTTTTATAAGTAATTATTATTTATAAAATAATCAAACATAAATATTTTATTATTATTATTAATTAATGTTTAATTAGAAATTAATTTCAAATAATTAATTTCATTCCATAACTAAATTTTTTAAATTAATATTAAATAATATTTAATTGAAATAATTATTATTTCTAAAATAATTAAAACATAAATATTTAATTTATTATTATTAATTAAATTTAAATTAGTAATTATCTCAAATAACATTTTTACATTCCGTACTTAGAATTTTTTAATTAATTTCTAATAATTTTTATTTTAAATAATAATTATTTATAAAATAATTTAATCATAAATATATATTTCATTATTATTAATTAATGTTTAAAAGGGCATAATAGTAATTTTGTGTTTCACAAGGGCATAAAAGTAATTTTATGTTTCACAAGGGCATAATAGTAATTTTGTTTTTCACAAGGGCATAATAGTAATTTTGTAGGGGGGAATGGTTCATTTCCCCAATATGGGGGAAATACTTCATTACCCTGTGGGGGTTAATGGTGACCCCCCAAGGGTAATGGTGACGTCCCAAAAAAACCATCCAAACACATGCATGGGAATGTGTAAGCCCATCCAAACACACACTAAATTCATACCACAGTGACAGTAAATTTAAAGCAAACCAAAACCTATGGCTCATGAGCTTCTAATTCCAATTCCCCTTATTCTAGTTCCACTCCTCCTTAGCATCAAAGTAGTCCTAGCCTCTTCTTTACTAAGAGATCACATAAGCTGCCACCTTCTCCATGGAAGCTACCTTTCATTGGAAACCTCAATCAACTTGGCCTGCTACCCCACAAATCCCTTCACAAGTTCTCAAAGAAGCATGGCCCTCTCATGCTTCTACAACTTGGTCAAGTTCCAACTCTCATGATTTCATTTTCTCAAATGGCTAAAGAGATCTTGAAGACTCATGATCTCATCTTTGAAAGCAGACCAAAAGTGAATGCTGCTCACATAATGATATATGGAAGTCAAGACATGGTTTTTGCACCATATGGTGAGCACCGGAGGAAGATGAGAAAGATAGCTGTGACTAATCTCTTCAGTATCAAAAGGGTGAAATCCTTGCATGGTGCAATGGAGGAGCAAGTGGCTCACTTGATGGATAAGATCTCGAATGCTTCGTCATCACAATAT
The DNA here is from genome assembly GCF_009730915.1 of Dioscorea cayenensis subsp. rotundata. NCBI lineage: Eukaryota > Viridiplantae > Streptophyta > Magnoliopsida > Dioscoreales > Dioscoreaceae > Dioscorea > Dioscorea cayenensis. The sequence goes on from NC_052484.1 coordinate 16,543,984, forward strand.
CCCCGATAAATATGAGAAAGATCTTGTTCTACTTCACCAATGGCATGCTTTGTAGAGCCATATTGGGTAGACCCTTTGATGAAGAATGTGGGAACAAGATGAAGTTTCATGAAATGATAGAAGAGACTGCAGTGTTGCTTGGAGGGTTCAATGTGGAGGACCACTTCTCTTCACTTCTTCCCTTCACTTGGATGATTGTGTTCATTGTTTGGGTTGGATGAGAGGGCTAAGAGGACTTCAAGCAAGCAGGTCAGTGTCCTAAATCAGATGATCGAGGACCATGTTAATAGGAATAAAAAAGGGAGAAGAGGAGGATGATGACTTTGTGGATGTCTTGATCACTATTCATCGTGATCCTAATAAAAATGATAGAAGAGACTGCAGTGTTGCTTGGAGGGTTCAATGTGGAGGACCACTTCTCTTCACTTCTTCCCTTCACTTGGATGATTGTGTTCATTGTTTGGGTTGGATGAGAGGGCTAAGAGGACTTCAAGCAAGCAGGTCAATGTCCTAGATCAGATGATCGAGGACCATGTTAATAGGAATAAAAAAGGGAGAAGAGGAGGATGATGACTTTGTGGATGTCTTGATCACTATTCATCGTGATCCTAATAGGGAATTCTTCCTCTACAAAGATCACATGAAAGCCCTCCTAATGGTAATGTTTTAAGAGGTTTTTATTTGCCACCTTCAATTTATTATTATGTTTATAATTTTATTTTACTAGTCATTTAATTCCTTGATCTAATTTTTAATTTTTTTAAACTTGATTGATGCCAGTAAATATTATATATAATTTAAAAGAAGATGTTTTTATTTTTAATAAAATATCCAGTGATTTAAATTTTAGTAAAATCAATCATATATATATATATTCATAAAATAGGGATAATTTATTTATTAAAATCAATATATTATACATATAGCACTAGTGATAAGATTATATATATATATATATATATAAGGGTGAAAAGAAAAGTTCATGTTAAACTGAATCAAAACATCGAAATTTGTAATAACAAGTGATAAGTAAAATAAATATTTTTTACTATATATATGCAACCTTTGAAAAAAATGATGATATTACTTATCACTTTCTTGCTTTTCAAATATTATTTTTCACCTCACCTTTAATTTTCTTTTATTTACCATTTGAATAATTTAGTTTTTAAATTAGTTATTATTATTATTTTTTTTGCCCTTTATTTAAATAAATCTCTTTGGTAATCCACGAACTTGATGAGGCGGGACAGAGGAGATCAGGTCAACTGGGCGCCATTGAGGGGATTGTCACCTCTCTATTGTCCATATATAAAAAAATCTTATGATTTTTCATTAAAACAGATTATATGTATATATATACACGTTTAATTAAAAAGCTCATGATTTATGTTTATTATATAAAATGAAGTAATTTCCTTATGCGGAAGCAAAGAAAAAGTAAACCTAAATATTTATCTCATCTCTTGCAAATTAACCATGCATGCTTCAAAACTACAACTAACGTTGTAGTTCTTACTGTTTTTATCATTATGATAATACATGACATGCTCTTTGGTGGGACTGAGACAGGCTATGCAGCCCTAGAATGGAGTCTTACCAAGCTCATTAGGAATCCAAAAATCATGAAGAAGTTACAAGATGAGGTAAGAGGAAAAGCATTCAGAAAATTCATGGTTAAAGAAAAAGATTTAAGTAATATGAACTACATCAAAGCTTTTCTCAAAGAGATCGTAAGACTTCACCCCCCAACACCATTATTAGTACGTAGAGAATCCGCAGAGGATTGTCTAATACAAGGCTATAACGTACCGAAGAAAACAAGAGTCACAGTTAACTGTTGGGTAATTTCAAGGGATCCAAATGTTTGGGACTCACTAGAAGAGCTCCAGCCAAAGAGGTTTGAAAATAATCCTATAGATTTCAAATGGCAAAATTATGAATATATTGCTTTTGGTGCCTGTCGAAGAATTTGTCTAGCAATTTAATATAGTGTTACTATTGCTGAGCTTACATTGGCAAACCTTATGCATAGGTTTGATTGGAGACTTCCTAATGGTTTGGTCAGTGAGGATTTGGATAAGAGCGAAACTCATGGATTGAATGTGAAGAGGAAGAGTAATTTATTTCTTGTTGCTAGACCTTGTTTCTAATACATTTTTTGTTGTAATCTTATGAAATATGATAATAAATTTCACATTAAATATTTTACTTTGAAATTATATATTTTGATATTTTATTTTTTTACTATTGAGTCCATTATATTTTGCAATGTTTTTTTTTGACAAATTGGTGACAAGTATCTTTTTATTTTTTTGCATTGTACTTGAGAGGTTTCGAACTCGAGATCTCTCAAACACAAACAAGGTAGGAAACCACTAAGCTATGTCTTGGTTCCTCAATGTTTCTTTCTTTGTATTGTAATTAAAATTGTTTATCCATTTTTATATCAAATTTTTTTTTTGATTTATTATTTTATTGGTTAATTTTTCTTTGAGGACTGTGAACCCCGCTTTCATTAGATAATATTTTTTTTTTAACATGATAGCATGTTTATGTAACATTAGGGCAGTGTTGTGGAATTATATCTTTGAATTTTATATTGTTGTGGATCCTAGTTTTTTTTGCTTCATATGTTTGTAAAAAGCTTCAAAGCCTGGATTCCTTGTGAGCTAGTATAGTTCATTTCTCAATCCCATGTTAACCCGTGATTAAGCCTAAAATTTCTATTGTTGAGGGTTGAGCTGAGCCACCATCTTCTCCCTTTTGATTACCATCCTCGCCACCATCATTCCATCGAGCTGCTGCACCCTCTAATGCTTGATTTGATCACTGAAACTCGCGATTGGCTGCTTATATGGTCCTCCTTCGACCAACTTTTCAAAGTGAGGATTGATTTCATCACCAAAACTCCCATCTTGATGAATGTGAACTCCAGTAAATGGTCTACTACCTGAATAACTATCCACATCTTATGAGCCAATTGAACTATTTTCAGCTTTTGATGATATTATTTGAAGCACATAGAGTGCTACTGATTTGATCACTGATTTCATAGGAGCAAGAGTCATAGTTTGGGATTTGAAGAATTCTTTGTTTTTTTCCTTATATTGAGGAAGCGTTGAAAGTGCTTGTTTGGAGATATTCCATCCACAACATGATGAAGTTCCTGACAGCCTTTGTGGTTTAATCCTTGTCGTACTTAGAGATCAAGTTGTTTTAAACAATTTCCAGGCTGCAAAGGATGGCTATATTTGGGTATTGTTGGATGGTGGCCCATCTCGTGTGTTTTCCGAGACTATTGTGCGATTAATGCAAGAAGATTTTAGCATTTTGGAAGGACTTTTTGAAGGAACCTGAATTTATTGTTCAATTTGGATTTAGAATTTTTTTATGTATCAGGTGAGTAATCCACGTACAAGTTCTCGTATTTCTTGTAAGATTAAAATTTTAGCAAATTGTGCATGGTTTATTCAACTACTTTTGTGATACCTGATTATTACTTCCAATTATTTTGACAAAGCATTTATCCTTTTACTAATCCTATTTATTACCAATAACTAAATTTTTAAGGTTTAATAAGTACTCGAATTTGTATGTCCGCCTGCCATTAGCTTTGGTTATTTAGTTATTATTTTGTTATTTATTTATTCCTTAATTTGTCCACTTGCTTTTATAGATTTGCTTATCTTCATTCTCAATTTGATTCTCAATTTGCGATCATCTATTTTCTAACATTAATTCCTTTTGCAATTATTTACCTAGTTATTTTGAAAATAAGTGGGCTATCTTCTTTGAATGATGAGATACATTAAATCTTGTATTTTAATTTTTTGTAATTTATTGTGTTAATAATTATGCATTATCCCCTTGAGATTATTTGAATAATTATTTATTTGGTTTTGTTATTAATTATACTCATGGTAATTTATTTTATTTGGTTAATCATTTATTATCTTGAAATATTTTGAATATTTTTAAGTATATGTAAGCTTGAAAAATGTCGGATTTTTTTTAAACTCGTATTTTGCAAATATGTTTGTATCTGAATGTTTTGTTCTCCAAATGAGCAATATGCAACCCTGTCAGTGGGGGATTAAATCCTGACTTTGCTGACAAGAAATTCTGGAAAAATGAGACTATAGTTTCGCATCATGTTCATTCGGTGAAATAATAAATGACCATTTGTAGCAAATTTGGAGGCATACTTCGGAATCTGTTACACTCTGCTTTGACTTTTGATTTTGATTTTCTTCAATTGTAATATTTTTGTGTTATTCATTTCCGTGTATATTGATGAGTGTATAATGTTCATATATTTCATATCAATTTGTAAACTCAATTAGTATGTATTAGAACCATATTGTGGACTTCGATGCTAAATATAGTGTGTTGTGCATTAACAGGCTTAGGGCAGCGTTCAAAGACAAGAAAGAACCAAAAGAAGCATTTTAGACATTAAACGATGAAGTTGTAGCTCTCTCGGCATCATTAGAATAAGAACAAGGCAAACTGGGTGGCTTAAGGGTAGCTTACGGTCGTCCTTATAGCTGTAAGTCAATTACAAAAGACCTTACGGGAATGCTTATGCCCGTAAGGGGGATTCAGAGCAATTCAAAGGACCTTACTGGTAAGCCTTACACCCGTAAGGACCATTAAGAGGAGCTTACGATCACAACATACGCTCGTAAGAATAGTCACAAGAAGTAGAATAGTGAATCATACGGTCTAGTGCTTATGGCTGTAAGCTGGACCGCAACACAAACAGTAGATCTTATGGATAGGACTTACGGCCAGAAGTCTTCCCGTAAGGTTCACAACCATCTTCTCCAGCTCCCTTACAACCTAGCTCTTATACATGTAAGCAGCCCATCAGCAGTTGGGCATAAATAAAACTTATGAGGATTTTTAGGGCATCTTCTATTCTATTCTTCTAGTCTTTGGGGTGATTCTTGGAGGCAAGGTTGAGGAAGAAAAGAGACAAATTTTATCACTTAAGGGGTGATTTGAAGGGTAATTCGGCTCTACATTTAAGGGGATTGAAGATCGTAATTGTCAAGCTCATCTTGGCGGCATGTGTGGAAGCTTACTTAGGGCTTCTCTGGTGATTCTTCATCGACGCGATTGAGAAGGGGGTTTTCATGACTTTCATGTTTTCCTCCATTATTTCTATCTTGAATGCTTACCCTCCATTAAATGAGGGTTAATATGTAGATGTTTGGGCATAGTCAAACTCTGGGATTTATTTTCTTGACTTTGGTTGTTGGATCTTTGATGCTTAATTGATTTCTTATTTGTAATCATATCTATTTGAGTCTAATTGTGTGATTGAATGCTTGATTGCTAAAGAGGTAGTAGGTATACCTTTGGCTAAGATATCTAGAAGACTTTGCCTCCCACAGTTCTTCTGAGTGGATTGATGATAATTTCCGTGCTCTTTGCAATCATGTGGAGCAGATTCTAGTAGAAATCACATTTCTACTCCATATTCAGATTAGAGGTAAACTCTCTCTTTGGGAAGAGATTATCATTATTCCACAATAAGGTTTCATAGGGTGTTAATGCGATTGTGTGGATGTCTGTATTAGCACTGCACTTATTCAATTACTCTTTGCTTGGGAAGCCAGGGTTTTTTATATTTCTAAAAACTTTTTGGTTCAAATAGGATTGCATGTTTAGACAACCATTATCCTGTGCCTTATAACCCCTAGAGGGATGCTATGCCCAAACATTGCTTTTTTCTTGATTTCTCTACTATTATTTCCCGTATTCTCTTATGTTCTTTTGCTTTTATTCATACACTAATCATTCATCATTTAGGCTATTTTTTAGGTATTGAGTCATTACTAGTATTCACCTCCGTTCTTATGGATTGACACTCTACTTTACCCACACTTTATCATGCGATTGACATGTACATGATGGATGCTTTATGGGTGTGCCAATTATGCAATTATATAAGCATACAAATATACACTTAATACTATAGATGGTCTGTGAGACCACAAGTTTGCGGGCCATCAAGTAATACCTCGTGGGTAAACACGAGAGTCATATTTCCCTTGGAACAACGAGAGGCTCCTATTACTTCATTTTCACTTAATCAAGAGCATAATCGGTTATGCTTTTTTTAGTTTAATTATACAACACTATTAAACAATATAATTGGAGACGTCATTAAGCACACTTGGAAGGAGTTAGGAGTAAGTACTATAGTTATCTTGATTATTAATTATGCTAGGTGTTAAGTGTCAATCAAGTATTTAGCATCGAACTGGGGGTATTCAAAGGCCTACCGGCCCCAATAAGCCATAGTAATTAGGTCTTAAATCACTAGAAACTTAAGATGGAATCTCTTCCACCTCAGCCTCCTATGTTTTCCTTAAGTGCTAGAATCATACGAGAAGAGACCAATCAAATATCACTCCCCGAATCCGGTCTGGTCGGACCCGGTGCACGGACAAACGGCAGAAGACCCACAGGGCGGAAGCCCAGTAAGTCTACAAGGCCTCAAAACTTAACACAGAGCGAAGATAGAAGATAAACTGGCAGGATTACAAAATACAAGATACACCTTAAGGGTTACAACCAAGTTCAAACACAGAGCAAATAAAAATATGGAATGACCTATAAAGAGATTCTTAAACAAACATACAACTCATACAAAGACATAAAACACAACTCCAAAGGAAAGCCTCTACTGGAAGCTTTCTAAGATCCCTGGGTCTACTGCTCCTAATCTAAAAAGCATTTAAAACAAATCCATGAGCTCACTAGCCCAGTAAGTAATCCAAAAATAACCTGAAAACAGAAAAAATTCAAATTTGAAACTTGCACAAAAATCAATAACACAAAATAGTGTGATAAAAAATAAAAGGCCAGATAGAAAGCAACAGATCCTGAGTATGTCTCCAAATTCACTATAGGTCCTAGAGGTCATTTGTTTACCCTCGGTGACTTGAGCCAGAATAACAGAGCTCATTTATTTACTCTCGGTGACCTAAGATTGAATATCAAATCGCCGTTGATTATTTCACCGAACGGACACGATGCGAAACTAAAGTCTTATTTTTCCAGAATTTGTTGTCGATAAGGTCAGAGTTTAACCCCCACTGATAAGGTTGCCTATCGCTCATTTGGAGACAAAAACAATCAGACAGATTTCAAAGCCAAAATATCGAATGTTCACAATTAACTTCGTGAAAATTTCATCTAATAATATAAAGTAAGTAAATAAATAAAAAATGTAAAAGAATATACCAACTTTTCCAAGCCTTAACCTGGTTCCCACTTTGAAGAAACAATAACAACATTTCACACATATTTTACCAAAAAATTCAAGTAATAACAAAAAGAAATTATATAAATATATAAAACAAACAAGTAAATAAAATAAATAAATATCAGGAATATACCAACTTTTCAAACCTGTTTGGATGACTATGATAGCATTTCAAAATCACCATGTTGCATGATTGGATGGAAAGATAAAAATAACAATAACAATCCATAAATCATACTTAATAAAGGCTTGAAAGAAGCAAGAATGGTTGGCAAAAATATTAGTATATAAATTTGATTGATAAAGAAAATAAACATAAATAAATATTGGCAATCTAATAACACCATAGTTTCAACTAAGTCTAGGAATTATTTATCTAAAAACATAAGTCATAAAAACGTGGTGACATTCCCAAAAATTAATTTCAAAGAGTAATTATAAATAAATTTCTGAAATTTTTATAAAAATAAATCAAAACAACAAAATTTTAAATATAAGAGTTCAAGGGATTACTTACTTGATAGTTGCCTAATTCCAATTGAAATCCAAGATTATCTCTCAAGATGGTCCTATAACTCAAGGGAAGAACCAACCAAAATGATAAGAATACTTAAGCAAAGAAGAGTTTATGCACAAAGCTAAAAAGGAGTTAGCCTAAATATCTACTCTACAAACAAATCATGATCTTTTCTAACCACAATTTAGAACTTATAGCTTCAAGGGTGCAACAAGGGAAGCACCAATAGCTATACTTATTGCACACAAACCAATCTCTAACTAGAGTAGTTTAAACATGCCAAAATAATATAACTAGCATTTTAGAAAACATAAACTCAAAAGGGTGCTAGTAGTTTTCCAGGTAGCTAAAAGGATGTGTCTTTGAAAGGTATGCACAAGAAGTTGAAAATAATAAGGCTAAACACACATGCTATAAATATATTTGCATTCACTAGGCATGCAAAGAAGCTTGGGTTTCATGCAAAAATATATATACAAGTAGATGGTTCCAAGAGTATATATATATATATATATCTTTTGAGGCCATGAACTAGAGAAATTCAAGGGGTGCAAGAGTGTTTTTCAGCATATAAGAAGATAGGGTGCAACTTCTTCAAGCAACATCAACATAGACATTCACATGCACACAAGAGCATAGACCACCCACTTAACAACATGCAACCAGACCAAGGTGGCATGAAAAAGGCTTCAATTTCCATGGAGTAGAATGATGATAACAAGCTCTAAGGATCAAAAGGGTTATACGAGTATAAGCACATGCAACTAGAACCTTCTAAACATGCATCTTACTAGAAAATAACCTAAAAACATGCTTAAGATTTCAGATTCAACAAGCTTCCCATATTACTCAAGCATCAAGCTTTACCATCACCAAGTGAGTGAGAGAACCTACCTAGCCATCATGGAAGCACAGGCGGCTCATTACTCTTCTGCGCTTCAACTTTGGACGTCAAGAATTCGGTAAAAACCCGAACTCCGGCAATGGACAACACTCTTCCTCAACCTTCCAAAGAGAGCTAGATGGAGTGGAAGAATGGAGAGAAAAGAATGGAGATGGAAGAATGGAGGAGGATGATGGTCATGGAAGGGTAAAGGTTCATCCAAGTGGGAGGCAAGGATGGGATCGAGTCGGAATTTCCTCTGGGAATCCATTATCCTAGCTAACATCCACAACAAGGAGACAAAGAGATTAAGTTTAAGTGCAAATACTAGCTTAGCATGCTAATCCAAGTTTTAAGAGCTAGCTAGGGCCCATATCAAACCCTAAGCCTAAGGAGTAATCAATCCCTAATCCAGAAACTAGCTATGCCTAACCTCTTAGAACATGTGTAGATCTACCATGACATTGGTGTTATCAACATGGGGTCATATCTTCCTCATCCACATCAACAATACTAAGTAATTAAGAACATGCAATGATTACAAAAACTAGAACAATTTGTATTAATAAATCAAGATTCATAAATATTAACTGAGGGGCCTAAACATGCAATTCTCCTCGAATTAGGTTCTTATGGATCATAAGAAGCAAAGCATTAAAGCACAAGAGAACCACAAGACCAAATAAAAAATAAATAAGCTTTTAATGTATTTCTAGACTAACTTCCGTTAATAGATCTCCAAAGGTTGGGGATTAGAGGATCCTAAGATTGTCCGAAAGATGTGTGTCACTCACACCCCTATGATGATGATCTTTGAAAGATACCTGTCATGCACGATCTTTCTCCGATGATTCTCATTGATGTACTCTTGAGAAATCCATCAGAATCCATTGGAATATGGAAAAAGCATCATCTCACGCCACTCAAATCTCCAGAAATCTAGTCACCTTAGGTTGTTCGGCAAAAGAGTCTCCCCGAATTTAGAGAATACTAGCGTATTCATAGTAATTGGCTCCGCCATGGCCTCACCATGGGAATTGTGATTCCCGTTGTGAGTAAGTTGTTGCTTGGGCTCCAAGTTGCGTCCTAGCATGATCTTTGGGTGTTACGTGTCTTGACAACGGTCGTTATGAACTTCACAACATCCATTGTAAGGTCGTTGTGGCTTCTTTGTTACTCTCGGTGAGTTCATGCTGCCACGGCTTTATCATGACAGTGGTAAGTATAGACAACGAGAGTGATGAGTTTCCATAATGCCCGTTGTGAGTCATAGTGCAGCCTTGATTCAACAATTTGTTTCATTTTTTTCTCGAAAACACCCTCGAATTAGCTTCTTTCTTCCTAAAACAAAGATAAGGGTTATTGTGAACAAAATAATGAAATTTTGTACTAATGATGTGCTAAACAAGTAGAATTTCATGCTAAATGTAGTGTAAATGATATAGAAACTATGGTTAGTTTAGCACTTATCAAAATATCCCAAACACTTAATGGTTTGGTTATCTTCAAGCAAATAAAACTGATGAACATAGAATACATGATAAGTGTTTGATCTCAGGCAGCTAAGTATAGAGTTTCAGTAGTACGGGGGAACTATCAAACGCCAGGTAGCATGATTATTCCTCTAAAGAGTAGTCCACTCTATGGTGAAAAGCACTTTCCCAAGTGTTGGTCTCCTAGTCCACTATTTATAGTCTAGATCGTGTAGAGAAACTTTTTGGGGTTTTATTCAGTCTCACTCTTATCCTTTTAACAAAAAAATTTTATATGCATGATTACCCTTTCTCTCTTTTCTCTCTTTTTTTCACACAATCAGTAGGTTTCACACTTCTTAGGAGGCAACCCTCTCTCCCATTAGGGCATACATTTCGTATCCGACTTGTTGGGAGTAACTATGCACTACAAAGGAGGTAGCTCTTTTTCAATTGTACATCTGTCCTAACTTAGAGAAATAAAGTAAGTATTAATAGTGTCCCATTATAAAACATCACTCACTAGACAAACATAAGGTGCAAGGTGTACTTAAGAGAGGTACAAGGTAGGTACTGACCTGCAGAGCAGTCAAACTCTCAAGAGGGAACGAAAGAGTTGCTAGCCTAGCATATCATGTCCCTAGACCAAAGAAACTACAACAAGTAAGTGCAATGCCTTCAAAGATCAACACTAGCATGTGTATAAGGTACAAGCACCCAAAAAATTTTTTTTACAAGATAGATTGTATAGTAACATAGTATAGTATAGTATGAAATTCTCAAAAAAGTGTAAAGAAAAAGCAAACATACACTCCCTCCCCACACTTAAAGATGCACATTGTCCCCAATGTACGCATGCATGCACAAGTGTAGTAATATATAATAAGAAAAAAATTAAAAGAGTGTATGGTTACTAGTACTCCCTTGATTTCTTAGTTTGGCCGAGTAGGGCGTTGAAGTTACCCTTATCCAAGCAAAAAATTATGCGGGCCAGAACAGCACTCGAGCACTTCAAACCCTGATGAGACATAAATGGGGTAGTTAAATACAAAGCAAAACAAAACTATATACTATTGTAAAATAAAATCCACTAAGATCAGAAAGTACAAAAGTAGCAGGGTAAGTGCCCCTTGCGATAATAAAGTGTACAATGTACTAAAATATAAATGTTAAAAAGTGGTATATGAAAATCAGAAAGGTGGATGTCAGCAGGGAAAAGTATGGCGTTGAATATGATAGATGAAGTACTGTTGGTGTCGGAGAAGTTGGAGGAGACTCCGACGCCATTAGAGTTGTAACCGTGGGTGATGTAGGCACCGAAATAGTCAAGGGGTCCTAACATTGCAGATATGCCAGAATCTTTCATAGTAGACCCTTAATCCTCACTTGACCCTCCTCGAGATGGGTCAAGCGCTCCTCAAGAGCTGATAGAGTTGATGTAGTCGGTGCGATAGTCATAAGAGAAAAAACAGCAGCAGTAACAATAGGAGCTAGAGTCAGGATCAGGGGAACTCTGATGGCGGTAGTCTCAGGAAAAGATTCCTCATTGTTCGAGGACTCAGAGTCAGTCCCATGGACCACCCAGTACTGCACCCTGTAGGGTGTGTCCCGCTGCTCAATCATATGCATGGCCTGGAGCGTTGTGACTCCAAGTGGCTGCATACCCCTACACGACGCATACCTTAATAATGGTCGATCAAACCCAGACCCTGTAGAAGCCTGGTAATGTAGGGACCAAGATATATAGAAACTTGGTGGGGATCCTATGCCTGATGATGCAGCTGGCAGGCAAGGGCATGGCAATGCGAATCAGCTCGTGAGCTACCATGCTCCATAAGAAGTACAAGTTATGGAGGTTCACAACCCCCATGTTGTCTGCTCTCCCACTCAACATCAGAGGTAGGACGGCGTGGAGGTAACTAAAAACAGGACATGCCAAGGCAAATGTCTTCGAGGCCCGACAGACGTATGTCTCAAGGCCTCGAAGTATCTGGGTCTAGATCCGATCAGTGCTCAGGTAGATCAACAGGTCAACATGGAGCTGGGAGTACGACTTGGTGTGATTGTATTCCACGTCAATGAGCCCCATCACCATGGAGAACTCCGTGTATGACATCAAGTGCAAACCTCTGATCAATGAGCCTCTTTTAGAGGACTCTGTGCTCAGGATCTCTGAACCACGGTATTAATGGCTGAGAAGATTCTCCAGTCTTTTCCTTCTTCCAGGCCTCTGCCTATAGGCCACTGGCAGTTCTCTTTTGACCCATAACTTATAATTCAGAAAGAATACGAAAAATTAATTAATAGAATATAGAAATGCAATGCAAGAAGGGACAATGGATGCACAATGGGTACATTACAGCCATTATATGACCATAATAGTCTCATAATACCCGTTACCAAGGCTGTGATGACCCTCTAGATGATCATAACGGGTCGTTGTATTACTTAGCAGCTTAGTTATGCACTGTGATAGGGCCACCACGGGCTCACAACGCCCGTGGTGCGTCCATTGTACCCTAGAGTGGAGCAATGGCTAGCTAACAACGGGCTTACTCTTGTTGCCAGGTGTTGCTGAGGTGAGATGAGTGGGACAAAATTTCATACAAGCCTCACAACTAGCGATCAACGCCCGTTGTGGCTCATCTATCCCCTTTTCAGTGTATAAACACAACGGTCATCACAACGACCGTTGTTCAACGAGGAACGACTGTTGTGATGCCCGACCATGGTGAAAATTTCTATACATTAGTTTATTTTGATGGAAATTTACATAAAAAAATTCACCAAGCATCATTAAACAATTTTATGCTATTTAAACATTTTAAAATCATGATTTAAAGGGTTTGGAAGGGCTCTTACAAAATCGGCCAAACAGAGAGAGTATTTCCGCAGTGAGAATCAAGTAGATGTGGTGCTAAATCGAGTAGAGACAAGCCCAAGCTCCTCGTAATCACTAAACCAATATTAGGGAAGGTTCTCTGGTGAAGTAGTAGAGAGGGAAGTGAGTTTTGAGTGAGAAAGGCCAAGAGTCGGCCGTTGGCGACCCTATAACTCCTCATAACAGGGTTAACAATGGCCATGCAACGGCCGTTGTTTATTTGTTCAGTCTGATTGAGGCACCATGGCTGTTATGAGCACGTTATGGGGCCATTTTCACCTTGGTTGGGGCTCAAAAATTTCTAAGTGTTGTCAATAGCTGTTCTGGGGTTCGTTGTGCTCACCACGGCCTTACAATGGGTGTGGTGAGGCCGTGCCAAACCTAGAAAATTCAGAGTCATAACACGCTCTATGGAACGGCCGTGATAGGTTACCACGACCGTCATAACGGTGTCGTAAGCCCATTGCAGACTCACTCAATTTCATGTTTTGCTCATAAAATTCAGTGGGAATGGACCAATTTCACACTTTCATATTAATTATCACTTTATGTATTTTATTAACTAACAAATAATATTGAAAACTAAGAGTAAATGAACTAAAGCCTAGAAAACTACTTAGGTTGCCTCCTAAGAAGCACTTGTTTTACGTCACAAGTCTGATGTACCTGTTACTATCTCAAGATGACTTTGGGTTACTTGGAGCATGTAGGGATGCCTTTCCTTCATTACCTAGTTTTCAAAGTTTTGGAGTTTGTTACCTCAATAGTGTGTTCCTATTTTGGTTGTACCTTTCCCACACCTTTTTTGTCGAAGCAGCTCTCACATTACACCCTCTATTGTTCCTCAGAAGTCATAGCTTTGCAAGTTGTATCTATCCTTCCCCAAGATGCTCCTCCACATATTCATGAGGAGGGTTCACCATGAATACATCCTGGACAAAATCATACATAGAAAGATCAGCCTTATGTGCAAAATAACATTCATCGTCTTGGTCTAGTAAGTGCTTCATGGCACTTGGGAATTGGTACACCACTTCTTTATCTTCCACTTTCAATATCATCTTTTCCAACTCTCCAATTGTGGGGCCTCTACATCATCATCTATGTCAAGAATTACAAAGTCTACATGGAAGACATCGTTTTTTCAACAGTTACAAGCACATCTTTCATAATTTCCCGCGGTCTCCTTATTAATTTATCGGCCAACTGTAAGGTCATTCTTGTCGGCCTCAACTCTCCCAATCCGAACTTCATGTATATAGTGTATGGCATTACGTTTATGTTAGCTTTGGAATCGATGAGTGCGTTTCCTTCCATGCCATCACCCAACAAACATGGGATCATAAAGCTTCCAAGATTTCTCAACTTTATCGACATCTTTTTATCCATATGGTGGAACAATTCCCGTTAAGAGCCACCGTGTCGACCTTTTCCAACTTTCTCTTGTTGGTGAGTAAGACCTTTAAAATATTTGGCATACTTCGGCATTTGGGACAATGCTTAACTATGAGGATGTTTATATGGAGTTTGCTTGAAGATAATCATGAATTTCTTAAATCTGCACATTCTCTTTATCTGCTTTCAGTTTGGAAGAATAAGGAACTTGGTTTCTGTATTCTTGAAACTGTGGGTCATGCTGGTAATGACTCTTTTGTTTCTTTCTCCACTACTTTCTCTTCCTCCTTCATGGATTCTTGTGAAGTACTAGGGCCTTCCAGTACGGTTACCCTTTCTATCATAACAATGGGACCCTGAGTGGTCCTTGCCTCGATGGTCTTACCACTGTTGAGTGAGATAGCCTTAAGTTGCTACATTGGGTTTGCTTCAATGTTTCTTGTGAGGCTTCCTTGAGGTCTTTCGGTATTAGCTCTTACCAACTGTCCAACTTAATTTTCCAAGTTCTTGATTGATTCTTGAACATTTTGTAATGTTAGACTAAACTTGTCCATTCGAGCATCGATACTAGTCATATACTTGGTAAAAACATCTTCTGTGAAGATCTTCCTTTCAGGCTGTAGCTGTTGGGACTGGTATTGGTAGTTTTGTTACGGAGGGGGCCTCTACTGCTGACCTTAACTCTAGGAGAAGTTAGGATGGTTCCTCTACCCCTGGTTGTAGGTGATTTTATGCGGGTTATTCTGGTTCCTCTAACCTCCTCCGATATAGCCAACTTGTGCAAAAGGAGCTACTGCTGAACTTACAATCGGGCACTGAAATGCTCTATACCCTTCTCCACAAGTTTCACAAAACAAAATGACCCTAGCATGCAAGCTATCACCCTGACCATTGCTCATGAGTAGATCAAGTTTTTGTGTGAGTGCATCTACTTTCGCCGACAAAGCAATATCTGCATCTATCTCATGGAGCTTGACCATCTTTTGTTGTCTCCTACTAGAACTCCAATGTGACTTATTGTTTGCCATATCTTTGAATAATTGTTCTGCTTACTTAGGATACTTGTTACTCAGAGATCCTCCTACTACACTGTCAATGATCTACCTAGTCTAGTAGTTCAGCATGTTGTACAAAATTTGCAATCTTATCCATGAACTGAATCCATGATGCGGGCACAGCCTAAGAAGGTCCTTGAATCATTGATGTGCCTTGAACAATGTTTTTGATTCTCCTTGATGAAATGCCGAGATCTCCTGCCTGATCTTTGATGCCTTGCTTGGTGGGAAGTATTATCCAAGGAATTTATCTACTAAGTTGTTCCATGTCTTGATCGAGCCCGGTGCTAGGGAAGTAAGCCACATGTATGCCAAGCCTCTCAAACTAAAAGGAAAAAGTCACAATCTGATCGCGTCATCTATCACTGTACTTATCTTGAATGTC
Source organism: Dioscorea cayenensis subsp. rotundata (assembly GCF_009730915.1). Taxonomy (NCBI): domain Eukaryota; kingdom Viridiplantae; phylum Streptophyta; class Magnoliopsida; order Dioscoreales; family Dioscoreaceae; genus Dioscorea; species Dioscorea cayenensis. The sequence goes on from NC_052484.1 coordinate 16,559,854, forward strand.
AAACAAATTTACAAAAATTTTGAGAGATGGGCATTTGGGTCTTCATCCGCTAAACCATCAAACTGACAGGAGTTCTGAATCATCCCAATAGTGCTAGCTTTAATTTCAAAGTTATTACCTACTACTGCTGGGGCTTGCACACTGAATTCTTCCCTTGTAAACTGTAACCTCTCATACTTCGACAGTGTTCTTCTTGGTTCAGCTATGGTTGCAGATTCTGCATTGTCACTATTGCTATCCATTTCCTCAATTGACCTCTTTTGGAGTCTCCTCAACAACGTTAGGGTTCTCTTTGGTTTGCTGCTTCCTTCTACTAAATCCGTAGGATTAGCTCTGGTCATGAATAGTCACTTGTAGAAAAGAATAGCAGCAATAAGTCTTTCAACGTTGTATGAGTATAATAGTAATATAATAATAAAAAGAATTGGCTAGAATCTCTCGACGATGCTCCCAGGTAATGGCGCCAAAAACTTGAGGGACGCATTTTGGGTGTGTCAATTATGCAATTATATACGCATGCAAATATGCACTTAATACTACAGATATTTATTTATTGTTGCTAAACATTATTTCTAATATATTTGGTTGGAATCTTATGAAATATGAGAATAATTTTACCTTAAATATTTTACTTTAGAATTGTATATTTTGAAAGTTTGTTTGTTACTATTGAGCCCATTATTACAAGTAGTTTATTTCTATATTCTATTTTGGATGCTTTAATTTACAATGTTTCTTTCTCTTTATCACAATACAAATTATCTTTTTATTTTTATATTAATTTTATATTGTATTGGTTAATTTTTCATGTAATAGTAACTCACGCAGTGTGCAATACTAAAAGTGAAAAATTAAATGTTTTCATGAAGATGAACATGAATGATTTGGAGGAAATTAGGTCATAATTGTCTCTACAAATCATGTGTTTATTGTCCCATATAATAAAACACTAAAAAATAAACTAAGCCTTACCAATTTGGCATTCATTTATTTATTTTTTAAATCAAATAGTATATATATATGACATAACTAACTTAAGAGAATTGTTGTTCTACTAAAAAGAATTTAGCTCGTATTGTGAACCCATCCATTTAATAAATCTTAGCTTATATATATATATATATATATGTTTAAAATTCAAAACGAAATTAGATTCTTTTCTTCTTCAAATCTTAGCAACCTCCATTGCTTTGATTTGCCCTTATTTTGCTGCTCGTGAGTATGTGATCATCCTCTGCTCCATCCATAGTCACCATATTTTGATTTGCTCTGAAGCTGGGGACTAGGCTTCTCTTTCCCTGTTTTACCCTTGCGGTAGTGGTGGCAAGGTTGAGAAAATTTCCTTTTGTGTTGTAATTTGTGAAAAGGTTTTCGAGGTGAGTATCTTCATGTTGTTGTGAGTTTCAAGAGAAGGTATTCTTCATCCATTCTAGCAATTATAGAGTTCATGAAATCTAGATATAGTAAGTAATGTGTGCATTATTGGATGATTACCCAAAGAGTCATTGATGAGTGTTCAATGTTTATATATTTCATATCAATTTGTACACTTAATTAATATGTATTAGAGCTATATTGTGGAATTTAATGCTAAATATTGTGTGTTTTGTATTAGCAGGCTTAGAGTAGTGCTTAAAGACTAGGGAGAGCCAAAGGAATCATTTTAGACCTAAAACGATGAAGTTGGAGCTTTCTTGGCATTATTAGAATAAGGACAAAGCAAACTTGATGGCTTACCAGCAGCTTATGGTCATCCTTACGGCCATAAGTCTATTCTAGAAGACCTTGCCAGCATACTTATGCCCGTAAGTTGGATTCAACGCCAAGTCAAAGGAAATTATAGGCAAGGCTTACGCCCGTAAGGACCATCCAAAGGTGCTTACGACCACAGTATACACCCGTAAGGGCGATCGCAAGAAACTGAACAGTGAAGCTTACGGTCCAGCACTTACGGCCGTAGGTTGGACAGTAACACAAGCAGAAGACCTTATGGATAGGCTTATGGCCGTAAGTCATCTCGTAAGGCTCACGGCAATCTTCCCCAACTCCCTCACGGCTTAGTTCTTACACTCGTAAGCAGCTCATAACCAGTCGGGTATAAATAGAACTTATGAGAATTTCTAGGGCATTCTCTATTCTATCTTTATATTATTTTGAGGGTGATTCTTGGAGGCGAGGTTGGGGAAGAAAATGGCCAAATCTCTAGCACTTTAGGAGCAATTTAGAGAGGGATTTGGCACTACATTCAACGGGATTGAAGATCATAGCCATCAAGCTCATCTTGACGGCGTGCGTAGAAGCTTCTTTGGCGACTCTTCATCCTAGGGATTGAAAAGGGGTTTTCATGGATCTCATGCGTTTTCTTTATTCTTTGCATCTTATGCTTGTAAGCCTCAAATAAAGGGATTTACGGGCATCTTACGCCTGTAAACCACCCCACAAGGGGGATCGAGAGTCTTACGAGTGCAATTACAGGCTGTAAGCCCTGGTGAGCACAGTTCAGAGGTTCCTTACAAGTGACTTACGTATGTAAGTGGGGCCATAAGTGTCATCCAAAACGCCTTACAAGTATACTTTAAACCCTTACGGCCCATGACTTTCTAGCGAACACAGCCTAGGCTTACGGGTGTCTTACACTTGTAAGCGTGACCGTAAAAGTAAGTCAGAAAACTTTATGGACTAAAGTTCTAAGGCACTTACAGACGTAACCTATACTATAAAGGAGATGAACCCTAACAGGGCAGGCCTTACTGCCGAAAGCCCCCCATAACTATTCATTTAGAGAGACTTACGGTCACGTCTTACACTTGTAAGCCACCCGTAAGCACCTAAGGTTTAAGCGCCGTCGGTGAAATTTGATCTTCATTTTCAATTGTTCTTTACCGGATTTTGGTTGCTAGCACTTGTCTCCCCTCCCTTTCTCTTCCTCTAATCCTCCTAGTTTATTTTTGAGTAATTTTGAATGGGATTGAACCATTTTCATAGTTTCTCTACTGTCGGTTTTCTCATTTTCTCTTTGTCTCAAAGGTAAAATTCATTTTTCATGATTTTTAGCCGATTGTTTGATTTTTATGCATGAAAATGAATGTTTGTTGTTTAGCATTTCTTGAATGTAAGTTTATAGTCAAATTTTATAAATTTTAGAGCTCCATTGTACAGGAGGGGTTCTTACGGCCTGAGCCAGTGGCTTGCGGCTGTGCCTTTCCCCAAGGGTTATAGCCATAAGCCTTCCCGTAAGCTGGCCGTAAATAATCCTGTCGTGTCCAAATTTCATAATTCTATATTCTAAACTTCGTATTTCTTTTATATAGTATGGATCAAGCCAAGAGGAAGAGACCTGAGGCGTTGACCTCGAGTATGGCTATTATAAAGGAGACATCTACTCCCTCGATCCCTTCAGCCCCTATATTCTCTGAAGCTCTCTTCCGAGAGCGGTTTGCCCGCTTGAATACGAAGCGATTTGGCCAATCACGTATGGTGGATTATCCTGTTCTTATGCAGTTAGGGTTGGAGGAGGAGGTCCGAGAATGTTCCAATCGGGTAGCTGGAGTCGGCTTTTCTCCAACGAGGAGCAGACCTACAGAGTGAGCACCCTCGAGGTGGATAGAGGCTTGCTAGGGTTTGATAGAGTTGGCTCCATCAGATTTCAGCTATGTGGGGAGTAGAGGCAGTTGTCTTTCATAGAGTTTTATCTACTATTGGGGATATATGACACGAACTTCACCAGCACCCTTCAGTACGAGCAGCTACTTATCAATTTCCCTCCAGGCATCACTGCCAAGAGAGTTTTGCATCATTTGAGCTGGTGAGATAACTACAAGCCAGGCCTCACCAAGGCCTAATTCCTTACTCGCTTGGCTCATCAGTATGTCCATGCTATTATGGACTATACTTTGCAGGTAGAGCTGATAGCACTAGAGTGGTGGGGTGGCAGGAGTTCCTATTTTCCTATAGCCTTGTGGAGCATCGTCCCATCCACCTAGGCTATGCTTTGGTAGACTTCATTGCTCATCAAGGCCAGCACGTATATCCAAATGCAATCTTTGCCAGCCCATATATCACACGACTGATACGAGGGATGGGCTAGATGATCGACTTCAGATACAAGAGGTAGTATGCGACACATCTCCCCTCGGTCTTAACACTCTACGGCTGCCGGGATGGTGGTGCGCCGCTGCTCTAGATTGTTCCTCACCCTTATTCCTACTTAGCAACTACCTGAGGGGGGTGAGGCAAAGGATGAGGAGTCCGACAATGAGTCCGACAATGAGTCATCTCTTCCATAGGCCACTGAGCCAGCTGGACCTTCCAGTAGAGCAGTTCCTCCTAGACGCAAATCAGGGATACAGGAGCTACGGACTGCTGTGCTACAGCTGCAGGAGGGTTAGTGGACCATCATAGCTACCTAGGCACGGATCGAGACCGACCTTGGCCATGCCTTGTACATTTTTACACAACTAGTCCCTCCTCTAGTCCCAGCTCCAGTCCCAGCTCCTCCAGCTTCTACTCCTCTTCCTCCTTCCCCGCATCCACCTACAAAGTCTGCGCCGTCAGATGACTCTGAGCATTATCTTTATTTCATTTTATTTCATTTTGTTTCTCAGATATTGTATTTATTTTTGACAAGGTTTGTCCTTGCCTTGTTTGTACTTATTTTGAGACTCTTAGTGATTTTTTTTTTGTTTTGTTATTTTTATCTTGTGGAGCTTTAATATTCTTCCCTTATACCTCGCACGATTTATTTGCAACACCCAACTTCCTCAATTATAATGGGGATGCTCACTCAATCAATCCTTGACCTTGAGTGACCCCCTAAATGTTAGGGCACAACTATGGACATGTTAGGCCGGTACCAAGCTTCAATGATTTCATATATGTGAATCTGGGAAGTAATAGTATTCCACTACCTCCCTAATATTGTTTATATTTTCTTATATGCTTCTCTTTTACACACATCAAGGACAATGTATGATTTAAGTGTGGGGAAGGGTTTTAAGTTTCATTATTAACTCTATTACATACCAAGTGTGACTTATGACGATGGTCTAAAATGTAGAGGACTTTCTTAGTATTAGGGTGGACACTTGCGAGTTTGTTCCATTTTGAGTTCTCTTTTTTTTAGTGTGCATGCTATTCTTGGTTATTCACCTAATTAGAGCACACAACTTCTCTATTGTAGTGACTTAGACAATGTTGGACTTCCTTTTTTTTTTGTATTCATTATACTTCTTGTGAAGAAAATTTTTTGCTAATTTAAAAGAATTTGTTTCAAAATAGAAAAGTGAAAAGTTAAGAAATGGAAAGAGCTATCCTTATTAGAAGTGTGAAGCTACTTTCGACAAGTTGGATATTATTTATGCCCTAAAATGAATGAAAGAGCTACCTCTGTAGGTGAGTGAAAGCTACTGTAATTTTGTTATTAAAAGATGTGGAAAGAGCTACCTCTATTATAAGTGTGAAAGTCGCTCATTTAATGTTCACGGAGAAAGGCCTACCTTGGGAGATATGTGAAGCTACCACCTTGTGCATAAGAAGTTTTGGAAGTTCTCTAGCTCGAAAGAAGTGAAATAGAGAGTTGTAATACACACACAATGATAATCTTGAATAGAATATTCACTATTTTTAGGACTTTAAATTTTTAGCATTCTTGTATTGTGGAACCCGAAATTACTTGTCAAACTCCTAAACTCTTAAGCACCCGAGGTCTTTGATAAGTGCTTGTGTATTAATAATACAAAGTATTCTTTTCTTACAATGAGCATTACTTTTATCAGATTTTAGAGCTAATATATGTGTATTTATGTTACTTTTGTGCATGTGGGGTTGTGGAGCCAAATATAGAGGAAGAAAGCCAAAGTAGATTGCTATTGCACTTTGTTGATGGAATCTTGGAGTGAACAAACGTGAAGACATAAGTTGTGCTCGAACATACGTGAATGTGTGCCAACCTCCATGCGCTCAAGCAATTACATGGTTTGAAGGGGCACAAAGGCAGTCACATTTGCGTATTCTGACTTGTGCAATGCTAGCAAAATCTTTCATCAATGTATCCTTTTATTGAAGAAGCGACGCGATCTACGACATAGATGTGTGCCCGTTTATGTTACCTCGATGAAAAGTGTGGATTCGAGAGTGTTTTTGGTGGAGTACTGTAGCAAATCACTGCAGTAAATCACTTTAGCGGTTACTGTTCACAGGCCGCTGAAAACCAAGTTCTGTAGATTCACACGAGCATATGAAAATTCCACACACCCATGTGGATTCCCGATTCCAGCCATATATAAAAATGCGACTTGTACCGATTTGGCAATCCTCTTTTCCATCTTTTCTCAATCTTTTCCCCAACTTTGGAGAGGGCTATGGCTATAGTTTAGAGGGGCTTTGGAAAGGCTTTTGGAGTGATTCTATGGTCATCAACACTGTGTTCTTTTAGAAGAGAGTTATTGGAGGAGCTTTCGTCGGCACCGATCCGATGAGGTGTACCCTAGGCTTGACAAGGGAACCTTTGAAGAGGACAAGGCTACTCTACAAGACCATCGACATGAATACCGAGGAGGTTTTACTTATGGATTGCATGTTTTTACTTTTAGTTTCACTATTGATTGTATCTTGCTCCATGGAGAGCTAAACCCCTAGTCGGTACTTGGACTTGTAAACTCTAGGATGCTATTGTTTCATTAACCTTTTATTATGCTTTTCTTAATTGATGCCTTTAATTGAGTTCCAATCTTCAATGCTTGTTGAATGATTTCTCCCTTTAGAGTGACACTAGGGTTGAGAGTCTACATTGGTAATCGTTGTGAGTGAGTGATAGACTAGGAGGGTTAGACAAAGCAAGATTAGAAGGGTCAAGAGGGTGAGTCGAGAGGTAGCGGAGTGTCCCTTTTCCCCTTCGGTGTGATTTATCCTATCTCTGAGTTCCAAGAGTTCTTTGCGGTCATAATAGAGTGAAGTGCTAAGAGAGGAACTCCAAGAGCAACAGAATGAAGCGTTAAAGTAATCCTTAGTGTTGAGGCTTAATTGTGACTAGGGGTCTTTTGCCTGGACCAAAGGGTTAGACCTATATTAGGGAATAGGGTTTATTACTTGGAATTCCTAGAGCTTCTTGCAACTGTATACAGTGTGAGGTGTTAAGACTGATTGATTTCTCCGTCGGGACATATTGTAGAGTTAGTTATGGTTGACCTTAGGTTTGGGACTATGTATTTTAGGATTTCCACCACTCATTAAGCATCAGTTAGGAGACATAATAGTTGGTCTTGCACTTGAAAGCAATAGTCCTAGGGGAGCAATGTCTGAGTGCCCCACTTTCTATCGATTGCCTTTCCTCTCACTTTATTGCACCTCTCGTTCTTACTTTCTTTATTTCTTTGCATATTGATTGTCTGATTTTGGTCACACTACTATCAATTCATCTCCACTTTAGTTAAGTAGCAATCTTTGTGTTTCTGATCACTATTCCCTATGGATTATACTACCCACTCACTGGGGTATTATTACTTTAACAAACCCGTGCACTTGCCGGTCACACGTAAGGGGTGTGTTAGTCTTACACTTCGTCCACTTGGTTTGTAATGTGCTATTTTGCTTGAGGACAAGCAATACCTTTAAGTGTGGGGGAATTTGATGAGTGTATAATGTTCATATATTTCATATCAATTTGTACAGTCAATTGACATGTATTAGAACTATATTATGGAATTTGATGCTAAATATTGTGTGTTTTGCATTAACAGGCTTAGGGTAGTGCTTAAAGATGAGGGAAGAGCCAAAAGAACCATTTTAGACCTAGAACGATAAAGTTGGAGCTCTCTCGGCATCATTAGAACAAGGGCAATACAAATTACGTGGCTTACAGGCAGCTTACGGTCGTCTTTACGGCCACAAGTCAATTCCAGAAGACCTTGCGGATGTGCTTATGCCCATAAGGGAGATTCAAAACCAAGTCAGAAGACCTTATGGGCAAGTCTTACGCTCGTAAGGACTATCCACAGGAGCTTACAACCACAACATAATCCCGTAAGGGATGTCGTAAGAAGTAGAATAATGAAACTTACGGTTCAACACTTACCGCCATAGGCTGGACCGTAATACAAGCAGAAGACCTTACGAAACAGGGCTTATGGCCGTAAGTCATCCTATAAGGTTGACGACAATCTTCCCCAGCTCCCTTATGGCCTAGTTCTTACGCCCGTAAGAAGCCCGTAAGCGTCAGGTATAAATAAAACTTATGAGGATTTCTAGGGCATTATTTATTCGATTTTTCTATTCTTTTGAGGTCACTTCTTGGAGGAAAGATTGAGGAAGAAAATGGCCCAATCTACAGCACTTTAGGAGCTATTTGGAGAGGGATTTGGCCCTACATTCAAGGGGATTGAAGATCGTAGCCGTCAATCTCATCTTGACGGCATACATGGAAGCTTCTTCGGTGACTCTTTATCCTAGGGATTGAAAAGGGGTTTTCATGGATCTCATGTTTTTCCTCTATTCTTTGATGCTTTAATTGATTTCGTATTTATGATTATATCTGTGGACTCCTTTTTTCTCACCCAGCCTTTGATTAGGATTAGACCGGTTAAAAGGCATGGATCACAAATCAAATTTATTTTTTTATTTTTTACTTCAAGCGATTATGAGTTCGCGACTTCCATTAATGGCAAGACCTTAATGTTAATTACCCTGGACATTGTCGCAGGAACCTCCAATTAAAAATAAGTGTGAATAAAGAAACAGATTGTGACAATCAATTTTCATTCATTTCAATAAATGTAAATTCATAAATTTCATCGAAGATACAAGAAATTTGAAATCATCTTGACTTGTGTCTGAACTTGTGTCTTGGACATTTTTGCATTTTGGATTTGTTTTGCATCTTGAATTTGATTTGAATTTCAAGTTATGACTTCTCCATGTTGATGAACCATAGACTTGATTTTGACTTTTCATAAGCTTTGGCTTTTATGTTTGTGAAGCTCCCTTCTTGACTTGTGAAACTCTTTGTGTGAGGCCCACCCCTTAATCAAATCCTAGCCACTACTTTTATCTTTTAATCCTAGCCGTTGGTTTTACTTTTAATCTTAGCCATTGATTTTGTTTTTGTTTAATTTCAAAACCCTAGCCATCTCTTCAGCTTCTTCGGTTTTAGATCACCGTTTAGGTAGAGAGAGAGAGAGAGAGAGAGAGAGAGAGAGAGAGAGAGAGAGTTGCCTCATCTCTTTCTCTTCTTTTTTTGGGTGGTGTCGGCGACGAGGACGGGAGAAGGGTCTCATCATCACGGATTTCGTTTCACTATTATTGTTGAGGTAAGGTTCCGAGTTATTTTGTTATTGCTCTTTCTTATGCTTGTTTGTGACATGTTACTAGTTAGGGTTAGGGTTTGGTGAGAATTGATTTGATTTTAGTTTGAGGATAAAATTCAGAAAGTTCCTGATAGCACAGTAGAGATCTCTAATTATTTCGAAGATCTAGAGATGGAATTTGGAAGAGATCAGAATAGAAAAATTTGTAGATCGAGATCTTGTTTATCTTGCTACCAAATTTCAGAAATTTTTGGAGTAGTATCTTGCAAATTATAAATTTTTAGACGCAGGTGACGCTGACAGGATTTCTGTTCAGCCCTTGAACAGTTTTTATTATTTTCATAATTGTAAATTCTGTTTTAGATTAATATTTATATAAGAAAGTTATATAGGACGATGTTATATTTGACTCTGCAAAAATTCAGAATTTTTAGCGATGTAAATTATGAGATATGAGCAGATTTCTATAGGTGTGCTCAATACTATTTCTGCAGAGAACATAACGATTTCTTAGACAATTTGATGGTCTTGTATATGGAATTTGGAGAAGAGTAATATAACAAAGTTATATAGTTTTATGTTACCTAAATACCTGAAAATTTTCAGATTTTATGCATCTGTAGTTTGTGAGATATAGCCCTATTCGTATAAGTGTCTCGGATGATATTTCTGTGCATAGCCTGAAGGATTATGCCATTTTTGATGATCATGAAGATTGAATTGGATAAGGTAAAAAATAGGAAAGTTGTTCATTTTTGAGTTATCTGATTGTCATTAAGATTGTATTACTTTTGAAGTTATATGTTGTGAGATATTTTTTATTGGACTAGGCATGTCTGAAATTGTTGGTTTACATAGTTATGATTTTTAATACTGGTGGCTTAAATTCTGTAGGTCTCAAATCATTGTGAGGTTTGGATATGTTTTAGATGAAGATGCCTAGTTTTCTCATAAGTTTGAAATTTTTTGTTTGGGTTAGAATTTGCAAAGCTACGCTGATTTTAATCTTAAGGTTTGTAGGGGAATCGGTTATTGGTCTTGACCTTGGTAATTTTGTTAGTGTTTGTTTTGTTTTTGCATTCGTGTGAATTTCAGAATTTGTTTACTTGTAATTCTGATTGGTTATTCCCAAATTAGGACTTCTGAGAAATACTCGATTGGTGTAAGAATTCAAAAATCTGGTTGTTATTCAGCTAAGTATCCCACATAAAAATCATATTATATGTATATACTTGAAAGTTCTAGTTTTGTGAACTTTTGGGATTTTTGAGGAAAAAATACTGATTATTTTGATTTATATATTTAATTATTTATTTATTATTATTTTCAGAATTACTTTAAAGTATTTTCAATTTTGAGTTAGTGATATTTTATTTTGGATTAGAATTATCTGAAAAGGTTTGGATATCTATTTAAATTCAGATTATTTAAGTTCTAAAGTTTAGACAACTTATCTAAATATGTATTACTTTCAATTCTGAGTTTTAGATATCTTTTAGTTAATTTCTGATTAATTATTATTATTATTTAAATTATCTGTTCATGTTTGGATTCAAGTAACTGGTTTATTTTGTTATGATAAAATGGGATCATGCGACTGCTAAAAATTTTGTTTGGCAAATTATTCGTATTATGCCCAATGCGAATTTTGTTAATTTATTGTTTTGTGAACATGAAATATTTTGACACAGTACTCGTAGTCCCCAAACTAACTTTGCAATAACCCTGTCACTAGGGGTTAAACACTCACTGTGTCGACACGTACTTTAATATAGAAACTATAGTTTCCCACCGCTTTCCGTCAGTGAAGAATAACGGCCTCTGATAAATCTGGCTCGGGTCACCAAGGGTAAACTTAGGAGTTCTGATATTCTGGCTCGGGTCACCGAGGATAAATATATGAGTTATGTTATTTTGTTTTGGCAATAGTTGTTTGGGGGACCTATATGCTTGGTTTTGATATCTTTGTTTATTTGAAATAAATTTGATTTTTGATTTTGATTTTGATAATTTTTTATTTTTGCAAATGATCCCTATAATGTTTTTAGTGGATGCTTACTGGGTTGTCGAGCTCATAATTTATTATCTAATATTTTTTCAAATCAAGAGTAGAGTTGAGTGGCGGATAGCTTAGCGGGGATCGTTAGGCAATCGTCGAGTATTAGCATGTATTAAGTCCCATTTTTTGTGGGTCTATGTTTTATTTGTATAAGTTTATATTGTTTTTTGCAATCCACTGAGTTTGATTATTTGTTCTGTTTTGGATCAGGTTTTGAGGCCTTGTATGCCTACATGGTTTCGGCCTTGTAGGTGTACGTCCGTTTGTCGGCGTCCCAGGTCCATAGAGCTGGGTTGGGGGAATGACACTTTGGGTCTTTGACTTCTGATGTCTTGAGACTACTGAGTTCAATTGCAGATTTATATGGATTTTCAAATATTGACTTGTGAAACTCTTTCGGTCTTCGACTTTTGATGTCTTGAGACCATTGAGTTCAAATGTCAGATTTATATGGATTTTTTAATATTGACTTATGAAGCTCTTTAGGTCTTTTAACTTTTCATGTCCTGAGACCATTGAGTTCAATTGTCGATTTATATATTTTCAAATATTGACTTGTGAAGCTCTTTGAGTCTTTGACTTTTGATGTCCTGAGACCATTGAATTCAATTGTCGATTTTTATGGATTTTTAAATATTGACTTGTGAAGCTTCTTCGGTCTTTGACTTTTGATGTCCTCATACCACTGAGTTCAATTGTCAATTTTTTATGGATTTTTAAGTATTGACCCTTTTCATATCTTGAGTCTTGACTTGGTTTCTTTGGTTTTGATTATGTATATCATGATATGTCAGCTGCATATGCGTCATCATTACATTGCATGCCTGATTGTTGTCTTAAAATAAATATCTCACGACCGCCTTAAATTTATATTTTTATAATAATTATTTTTCGTCGTCTCGAGATGAATAAGTCACCGTTGCTTGTGCCTTATCACCGTGTTGCATACTTTGCTGCCACCTTAATATATATATATATATATATATTTTTTTATTGATGCCTTAAGGCAAATTTAGTCACCAACTCAAGATAAGCACCCTTGTTGCTAGTTCGAGATTAGCATTTATTATTTTATTTATTTATTTATTTTTTGGTTGCCCCAGGATAAGTTTTCTCCATGCATAAAGTGCATGTTTCCTCTGCTATCCATTTGCTGGCATATCATTTTCAGATTTTTTTTATTTATTTTAATCCACACTTATCATAGTGGGCTCTATTTATTTATTTATTAAAGGGCATGTGAGTATATGGCATGCACACTTCCCATTTTTTTATTTTATCATTTTTTTCATGCATTCTTAACTTTCTCATGCACGTGTGCATGTGTATAATGAATTTTTCTCTTTATTTTTTTATTTTGTATCATGCACATATGTATGCATGACATGCTCCTCTGACACAATCAACGCTTCTCATTCTCTCTCACATCACTGTAATGTATCATTTCTTATGTATATTTTTTTTTATCTTTTCTTATTTGTTTATTTGCATGCTTTCCCAATTTTTTTATTATTATTATTATTATTATTATTATTATTATTATTATTGTTATTATTATTATTATTATTATTGTTATTTTTTTCATGCTTCTTATTATTTCACTTTTTTTTTTTATGCATGCTTCTCATCCATTTTTTTATTTAATTTTATTATTATTATTATTATTATTTGGCCATGCCCGTATGCATGCTTTTTTTATCATTTATTTATGAATGCATGCATGACATGCTTCTTAGACGTATGCATTCTTTTCTCAATTTTCAATCAATTTTTTTTCTTTTTTTTTAATTTCATGCACATGAGAATGCAGCATCACCATAACTAACTTCATGTATTATTTTTTTTTGTCACGCATAATTATGATAGAATGAATAGTTCTGCATTGTCCTTGAGTGTCCCACAATTTTTTTATGTTTTAAATTCTTCTTTAAATATGCAAGCATGCTTCTCATCATTTTTTTTGTTATCATTCAATTTTTTTTAATGGTGGGCAGATATGCATACTTCCTATTTTATTATTTTATATTATTTTTATCATCATTTTTTTATGTCATGCTTACATGCAATTTTTTTTGGTCATGCATGTGCAGAAGCATGCGTCTTTTTTATTTAATATATATTTGGAAAACACACGAGTAAGCATTCACCCCCCTAGACCATGCCATCCTGTTTGTGGGTTCAACTTTCAGAGCATCCGCTAGGAAGGATCGTTCGACTGGCAAAGCTTTAGAGCCTCTTTTCCGGAGCAAACATGGCTTCTAAAGCCTCTCCGTGGGCTTCATGCTTACAACCTTAAACATGCAATGGCTTTAGCCTTCTCCAGGCATGTTTCACCATCTCTCCAATGAGAAAAGCTGGGGTATAAATTCACAAGACCTTGCCACACTTCAAACTCATTGATCTTGAAGTACTTCTTAAAAATCCAAATGACTTTCTTTGTACTTGAACAAGTGCAAACAAGAGACGAGAAGCACTGCTTCCATAGGCAGAGACTGAGCAGCTTTCAGTTTTACTTTGATTCTGAGCAATGGCCCATGTTCCCACTTTGCATTTTGCTCAATGCCAGCATCAATAACAACTCCAGCTACCAAGTATCTTCGCTAGGCTGATAAAACCAAAGAGAGAAGTATCATGCGAAAGCCAGAGTGGAAGCCTCACATTAGGGTCATAAAAGAAAAGAATTCCGGTCTCCTTAGTAGCACACATTGAGGCTAATAGAACCATAATGGAAGATCTCTGCACGACGAATGAGATCAAGGTTAAGCTCAGACTCATTCAAGAACATGTCAGAGGAAGAGGAAGAAGCATGAAGGACAGCAATGGCGACAACAACGGCAGTGATAGCAGCAAGCATGCTTGGCGGCATTATCTCAGCCACTCAAGCAACAACGGTGACGGTGTCGGTGATGGCGACGGCAACTACGCGCAATGATAGCAGCAATGGCAGGCAGCGACGGTGAGCAGCCATGGTGACAGGCAACGGCGATAGCAAACGAGAGTTTTTTTCTTCTTTTTATATATATATATATATATATGAAAACAGGAAGAGAGAGATCTGCACCTCCCGTCTTCTCTCTCAATTCTTTTTTTTCTCTCTAAGATTTTTTCTTTGATCCCCCATTTCTTCTTCTCTTCATCACCCCCTTTTAAAAAGATTTCTTTAATCTTATCTTCATAATCCAAACGCCGCCCGTAAAATCGTAACCCTCTTCGCAGACCAAGTCAAGAGATTAAAAGATAACATCAAATTAAAAATTTAAATTTTGAAAATCAAATTTAAAATTGTAATTAAATTTTCAAATTCAAATTAAAGTAATAAAATCCGGTTTGCCTTGGGATATGCATTTCTCAGTTGCCTCGAGATCTGTTCTCAAGCTACATGAAATTTAGGATTACCTCGGGATGTGTATTTGGGCTATCATAAGATTTGAGATTGCCTCGAGATATGTGTTCTCGAGGGCAATCTTGTAATTTGCATTTTGCCTCGAGATATATTCTCAAGGGTATTTTTTGTAAGTTGCATTTATGCCTCGAGATATGTTCTCAAGGGTATTTTTGTAATTTTCTTAGATGTCTCGAGATATGTTCTCAAGGGTATTTTTGTAACTTGCATTTTTTATTTGTCTCGGGATTTGTATTCTAGTCCAAGACAACAAATAATTTATTTAGATTAGGGTTTGGGTTTTATTAAGACATATGTTGTATTATTTATATATAAACAACATCTATTTGAGTCTAATTGTGTGATTGAATGCTTGGTTGCTAACAAGACGAAAGTCCTAGCTATCATACTTTATATTGCTACATGACACAAAGAAAATCCCACCTACGATAGACTTGCCGCAATTCAAGAGGATAGTGGGTACACCTCTAGTTAGGGTATCTAGAAGACTGTCTCCCACAATCCTTCCGAGTGGGTTAGTGATAATCTCCGTGCCTTTTGCAATCCTGTGGAGTGGATTTTAGGAGAAATCACATTTCTACTTTGTATTCGGATTAGGGATAATCTCTTTCTTTGAGGTTGGGGAAAAGGGGAAAGAGGGGAGATTTTCTACTTAAGAGATTTTCATTAGGCCACAATAAGGTTTCATAGAGTGTTAATGCAATTGTGTGGATGTTTGTATCATCTCTGCACCTATTCAGTTACTCTTCACCTGAGAAATCGGGGTTTTGTATATTTTTAGAAATTTTTCGGGTCAAATAAGATTGCATGTTTAGACAACCATTGTCCTATGCTTCATAACCCTAGAGGGATGCTATGCTGGACATCGCTTTCTTCCTTGATTTCTCTCCTGTTATTTCCCGTATTTTCTTGTTTTCATTTGCTCTTGTTCACACACAAAACACTTCACTATTCAGGCTATGTTTCGGATCTAGAGTCATTACTAGTACTCGTTTTCTTCCATGTGGACCGATACTCTGCACTTATACACACTTATTACACGATCGGCATGCACACTTGCGTCCCTATAGTTGTAAGGATGATAAGTTTTAGAGTTTTGTTATTGATATAGCAAAAATCTCTCTTTAATTTCAGGGGTCTTAGAGAAAAAAATTTGGAGAAAAGTTAAATACAAAAGGTGTAAAGTTTAACTTTAGGTAAGTACCTGCAAAATTTCTTTTTTTATGCATCTTTATGAGATACGTCACTATTAGTGTAAATGTGTTAAATGGTTTTTCTATATAGAACTTGAAGTTTGATTGCATTTTTTATGGTCTTAGAGGTTGAACAAGGTAAAATGCAAAATAAGAAAGTTTTCCTTTTTAATTAACCATTTGTTTTAAAAATGATTTTTTTTAAAAAAAAATACATGTTTGAAGATATGCATATTAAAAATGATATGTGTGAATTTACTAGTTTGAAGAAATAGGTGGAGATTCAAATGGATCCCATAAATTAAGCAGCAATCTAAACATTGTGAAATTTGGATATCATAGCTTTAAGATAGCTTTTGGTCGGCGTAATATTAGATTACTCACTAAATTTGGATAAGGTAATGTAAGATTACCTCATTTGGTTGCTAAGGGTGTGAATACTATATTCTTGAAATTTCAAACTAGGGTAATACTACTCTTAATATGATTACCTACTCAATAGGTGGTAATATGACATTATGATTGAAATATGAAAATTTTCCCATTATACCCTCCAAATCCAATAAAATCTCGAAATTATCAACCTCGTAAAAAATTCAAAATAAAAAAAAAATCATGTTTTTTGTTCTTTCCACAAATATCTTTTATATGAAAATGTATGTATTGGAATATTTGGTTTGAGATAAGAAAACATTTTAGATTATTTTTTTTTTCAAATATTAAGTTGAAGAAAACAATTTATATTTATTTAAAATAATTAAATTTTATAAAATTTAAAATTTACTTTTGTTTAATAATAAATAATATTTAGCACAATTAGATGACAGTATTTTAGTAAAAAAACAATTGATACTATAAGATACCTAGTTAATTGAATATGATAACGTTAGATTAAGCAAAGGACAAGCGAGTACGGAAGTGCATCAGTTATTGTGGCTTGACTGACCTCCTTGGAATACCCCCACCATACAATTTTTGAGATGAGAACGAGAGGTATTCTCACACAGAACTCCCACAAAAGAACCAGAAAAAGTGAATTGAAATCTGATAGGTTCAAACTCGAGACCTCTCAATCACAACATAGAGAACGAGGGTATTTTTGTATTTTTCACCATGTACATATGAGCATAGAGGGGCCATTAGTAGGTTAATTGGGCCTCACAAGTCACCTTAGGGTGACAGTGACCACCGGTTTATTTGTTTTTAAATAAAATTATGAAATATAATTTTAAAAATAATGAAAAAATAATATAAACAAATACATTCGGTCGGCTATGACTACTTTTATAGACAGTTGTAGCCGTTATAGCCAGGGATGGAACCATGACTTATTCATAGGGGGGCTGAGGGTAAAATGTCAAAAAACTATTTTAGTCCCATAATAATTGTATTCGATACAAAACATTGCGATATTGTGACATTTAATTAAATCAATTACAAAAAACATAAAACGTATATCTATGCATGCTTGAGCTAGAACTATCATCTGTGCGACGCATGCTACTCAGAAGAGGTAACTGAATACAATGAGTTTGCATTTTTTGATAACATTGTAGAATCGCCTCATAGTCAATAGTTGCGAAAACCTTTTTCTCAATATAGACAATCATGCATTTTGTTATATAGATTTAACACTAAAGCATTATTTAGTTATACATATATACATTATGAATTTATGATACATATTAATATTTGATATTTGATATTTTCAACATTGTAACTCATTAAGGCATTTAATCGAACACATTGTAGATATATTTATAAAATGAAGTTTATCATTCATGTTATATTTAATTCACCCATAAATTCAATTAATAAAATTTTATAATTTTTAAAATTTATTTAAATGTTAATTTATATTTTAGTTTATAAAAATTAAGTGTCAAACAATAATTTTTAAAAAATTCTACTAATAATATAATTTTATATATTATATAAATTAATTATTTTTTAAAGTAATTTATAACATATCCATAGATTAAATAATATTTTTTGTAAATATTTTTAAAAATATTATTATATTTTAGACTATATCTATTAATTTGTAAAAAAATGATTTGTTTTTAAATAAAAATAAAACCTAAAACAAATATTTATAAAAAAATAAAAAAATAAAAAAATTTTATGAAGATATAGTGATAAAGAGAGATATTTAAAAAATAAAAAATAATCTATGAAGAATTTAAGATAGAGAGAGATATTTAAAAAAATAAAAATAAAAATATCTATGAAGATATATATATATATATATGTAAGAGAGAGAGAGAGAGAGAGAGAGAGAGAGAAGTAAAACAGATGAGAGGGGGTTGGCCGGGGCGAGGGGGCGGAGAGAGAGAGGTATAAGGGAGAAAGGGGGGCCGGCCGGCGTTTGTCCAGGCTGCTGGCTGAGGAGCGGGGCTACGGAGGTCTGGAGGAGAGGCTGTTGGCCGGGCCGAGGGGGGTTGCTTCTGTGTTTTCCGACCAAGAAAAGAAGAACTCCGGTGCCAAGGGGTGCTGAAGCCCCCGCTAGCCCCCCTTTGGTTCCATCCCTTATAGCCTATGTAGGACTAAATGTGTACAATATAAACTTATTTATTGTTTATATCTATTTAGAAAAAAAAGTAATGTTAACTAAACCTATTGTTGGACCAAAGTGCTTATAGTCCAGTGGTATTGGGCCCATCGAGAGAAGCGAGGGTGAGACATTTAAGAAGCTTTGTGTTCGAGTCTTGTTGCCATCGAGAGAAGCGAGTGTAAGACATTTAAGAAGCTTTGTGTTCGAGTCTTGTTGAAAAATAGTGGTGGTAATGTTTTCAAAACCGCATATCGCTTTTGGATTAAAAAGGATTACATAACTATGGGAATTGAAGAGATATTACTAAATGAGAAATTTATTTTTTTATAAAAATTAGTTAAATATATAATTTAAAAAATAAAAAATTTAAATTTTTAATGGTTATTTTACATTGAGGTAATTCTTTACTTGCAAGTCAAAGTTTAACTTCTCCCATGTCAAAAAAATGACCGGATGTCTACTGACGAATACACCGTAGCACGCAAATCTGGCCATCTCCAATTTTCAAAGATTATAGGCCTATTGGCCTATGTAACTTTTGCTGCAAGATTATTTCTAATTATTAATATTGAATATATTTATTCTAATTTAGATTTTTTTTATTAAAATATATTATTAACAGGCAGATGGATAAAAAAATAATAATTAAAAAATATATATTTTTTTAAAATTACATTAGAATGAAAATTTAATAAAATTTAAAGTTAATTATTTATTAATCAAGACTTAGAAAATATTATAATTTTAAGTCAATTAATATGTTTATAGATATACAAAATTTTACTAAAAAAATACACAAATAATGTTATATAAAGGATTATAGTTTTAAATTAATATGTTATTAAAATTATGCTGCTTTATACAATAAATATTTTTTATATAAATAATTTATAGCAGTTGTTTATCCACCTTTTACAAAAAAATAAATAAATAAATAATTTATAGCAATTATTTTTCTCTCTTTATATATGTAATTAAAATTTTTTTAATTTATTACCAAATGACTCATAATTGCGACACGGATGACCAATTTGCTAAAATTAATAAGTAAAAATAAAATTTTTGATAATCTGTTGAAGGTTGTTTATAATAGAGCCAACCCATTAAAAACCAGGTTGTCAAGATTCATGAGCTCGGACTGGTGCTTGATCATTTAAATAAAACAGAATCAAAACAAATCCTTCAAAGAATTATATCATTTTCATAACCCATCAATACGTTTCTATTTTTATTAAAAGAATCAATTTTATTAAAGTTATTACATAAATTGATTTGTGAAAATTTGCATATAACCCATGTGCATTAATTTATGAGGATATTTGTTTGGAAGGAGTGAAATGGTTTTTATTGCTTGAGTCATGTATACCTTTGTTTGGATATGTATCAACGGAATTGGAAAAGGCTCGGGAGAGTAATGAATTTGTACATATGGATGAATGACAATTCTTTCAAAATTCCCAAGAATATTGATCCCTTGCATGTAAAATGCCCAGTTTGCCCTTTGCCCTTGATGTGTATTGTTTATGACAAATTTATATAATTTTTAAAATAGAATATAATTAATCTTTTTATATGATAAACATTTAAATTAATTTCATTTATTTATTTAAATAATTAATTTATAATAATTAAAATATACTGTTTTAAAAATAAATTACGTGATTAAAGTAATTGTTATAGGTATGTTAGTAAATATTAAATTATAATAATTGAAAATTTTATATCCAAATTATTTTATTTAAATATTTAATTAAAACTTTAACTAATTAACTCGTTATTTTATAATGATATAGCTTATTTATTATAGGGAAAATTATTGTTTGCCTCTCAGGAATTTCAAATCTTTCCAAACAATCCCTCTAAGTTATGAGCATCCCAGACAACCCTTCCTTTTGGTTTCACTTCATTTTTGCCCCTTGCAGCTCACACCGTCTAGCTTTGTTTGAGTGCATTCCAGCCTTACCCTTGGTAGTAGTGGGAAAAGAATTGTCCAATCACATCATCTTTTTTAAAATTGTACTTTGATTGATTTTTCATCTTGGACTCTTGTAGTTTTATTGTTCCCCACTTTGTGTTTTGAAATTTTTCATCCCATTTGGTGTCTTGGAGTTTTCTGGTTCCCCTATAAGGTGTCTTGGCATTTTTTTCATTTTCATCGTTTTGGCCATTTGTGTGACCTTGGCGACCATCTCTTCCTTGCTAAGTTAACACCATGGAACCACAATGTAAGTTTGCATAACAAAAGACAACCAAAGAAAGGATCTCATTGAACACAACATTCTCGTTTTGGGTTACGTTCAGATCATGCACATTCTCATTGTTGATCTTCTTCATCCATTCCCAACTTGTCTCCATACCTTAGAGCATGACCTTTGATTTGCATGGATTGAAACGAGTCTTTTAATTTGTAGCCAGTGTGCGATGTGAGTTTTCCTATTTCTGTTTAAGTTTATGCGTTTTCGTGTAACTTTGGTCTTTTTTGTATGAGAAAACTTGTTTCTGTTTAACAATATTGGTTCTTGTTTAAGTTACAGGGTCCCTTTTAAAATTATTATTTCCAGTTTAAGTTAACATGTTTACTTTTATCAAAATATGTTAATGTGTTTACTTAAACAATAATCAATATAGTTAAACAAGAACAAATTATCTTAAACTTAAATAGAAATAAAGTTTTCTAAAAAAAAGACTTATTAGACGCATGTTAACATATAATGTGAAATTATAACACACATTCTCAATAACCTATCTCTGACTAAGCATGAATGATTAGTTATGTTGGTTTCAAATACTTTTGTCGCACATTTTGGAACTATTGAATGTATTTTATTAAGTATATTCAAAGTAGTTAATGCATGTTGGTTAAGTATGGTTTCGTCGTTACGTATGAAATCTTTTTAAACAAAAATAACTAATGATAAACACAAAAGGCTTATATTAAATGATAACAACATTATGTAAATAAAAATACGTATGAATAAATGAAAACATAATATATTAAGCGTGTAATCACACAATGTTATATGGCATGATTTGAGGATCAATCAATCACGCCTTCTTTGGTATGATTGAGAATCAATCAATTATGCATTTTTGTTATGATTTGAGGATTAATCAATCGTACCAAGAATGTGTGATTGATTGATTGATTCTCAATCATACCAAAAAAGGTGTGATTGATTGAATCATACAATATTTTCCTTGTATGACTCTCCTTTATGTTCAGATTGTTTGTACACGTTACGATTTTCTATTTTTTGCTCAATTAATGCAGTTTTCACTTAATATTTTATGTTTGTATTTAATCTTCTATTTTACCAGGGATTCAAATTCAGCTTCTGCGTTAACTTAAACAAAACGTAATAATGTTAAAAGATAACCCCTAAAATTAAGCAATAACCAATATTATTAAACAATAACAAATTATTTTAAACGAAAAAGACCAAAGTTACACGGAAACAAATAAACTTAAATAGGAACAAAGTTTTCAAAGCAAAAACAAGTTACCAGACACATGTTAACATACAATAAGAAATTGTAACACACATTCTCAATGACTTATTACATACTTGCCTTCGAGCGATGACAACATGGGTCCCAACGACGCTTGCTTCCGAGAAGATCTTACAATGAACCCTCGTTTGATCAATTTGGAGTTTTGTTATTGGATATTGGACAACGATTTGCATGGACATGGATTTGTTCTTGCATATTTGATTAGGTTTTCTTTTAATTACATATGATAACGCTTAACGTACACCGTTTTCGCTTCAGAATATTTGTTACAGTTTACACTAATTTGTTGACGCTTAAATTTCAGGTTCTTTGCAAACATTCGCTGTAGTCGCTACACGTGACTGGTCACAACCAAAAAATCTTGCATCCTATCGATGGCTAAGCAAAAAAAATGATAGTTAAGTGACATAGTAACTATGAAACACAAAATAATTCTAATTTAGCATGAGAGTACATGCATAACTAAAAATAATAATTGTTAAACAGGAACCAAAAAACTTTAACAAGAACCAATATTGTTAAATAGGAACAAGTTTTTTTAAATAGAAAAAACCAAAGTTACACGAAAACTTGTAAACTTAAATAGAAACAAAAATTGTTAAACGGAAATGACTTACCTAACACACATAATATACCCATGTCAAATTAAAGGGGAAAACATACATTACACAAATTAGACATCACCATGGAGAAAACACACATGTGAGATTGCATAACAAACAACATGTCCAAAGAAAAAAATCTCCTTAAATACAACATTATCGCTTTGGGTTGCATACACAAAGAAAAATGATAAACAAAACCCTAGCCATGCCTAACTACCAGATCAACCCATAATCACACCATAAAAACCAAAAAATCTTTCTTTGTAACCGATTACATTACAAATCAAATAGCAAAAAACCTAAAAAAAAAATACATTCACAGTTCTTCTTCATTTGTTCCAACTTGCCTCCCTACCTTTGAGCGTAAACTAATGACTTGTATGGAATGAAAACCGGAAGTTCTCCTATGGTCGATCAGTCAGAATGATAATCGGGCCCAAGAATGAGAAGCTTGGTGAAGAGGTGAAAGATGAAGAGGCGAAGAGAGGACAAAGGTTGCGCTAGTAATGGAGTTATCTCAGGTTTCTCTCCACTTATATCTTACTAGGCCAAAGTGGTTACATTCAAAGGGCATTATGGTCATTTCCAACCATGTGATGGTTGCCACAACTTCCCAAACAAGGGACATTATCGTCCAATCAATCCAAAACTAACTCGGTTTCACACTGTTTCATGTTTGAGGGGTTTGAAAATAAGTGGATTCAAAAGGAAGGGGCTTTTAGGGATATTCAAAATTAAGAGGGCAAACTGTGCATATTGAAAACTTCCAGGGTGTTTTTGGTAATTATCACTTTATTATATTAATGGTATACATATAATTTTTATAATTAAAAAATAATTATCATTTTCTATAACATCTATCTTATATATAATATCATTTGTATAAAGGCCATAATAGTCATATTATCATTTTTTTTACTTTTTCCGTTTCCGATAAACTACATTTTTTTCAATCTTTCCAACCGAACATAGTTTCCATTCACATTCATTTTCCAATCCCTCTCACTGTTATTATTCTTTCACTCCTCTTCATTTCACTCCTTACAACTAAATGGTCTTTTCATGTGTTTCATGTACTTTCATTACCAAAAACTAGGCCCACACTTTTCCAATAACCCAAACAAAATAAAATAAAAATAAAAATAAAAATAATTCCATTCTAATTTTGTGGACCTCATTCTAAAAACTAATCAAATGCAATATATATATATATATATATCTAGAGTTTCAATCATCTATGGACGTTCATAAAATTAAAATCTACGAATGTTGCTATTAACCGTTGGATTTTGATCCAACGGTTCATCATTATTATGGCTATTTTGCTTGTTTATGGACGTTCTACGAACTTTCACAGATGACATTTGTGGGCCCCACACGTTTTTAATTTAATTTATTTAATTTTTGCATGCATGGCTGTTACAGAAGAGGAATAAAAACCTTCCTTTTCATTAAATTTTATTTTTCTTAATCTTTATATTTTATTAGGTTTTCAAACGTAGCCGCCACCTCTTGTTTCTCCCGATTTAGATTTTCGTTTGGACCAAGAAAGAGGAGAGATCTTGCCTCTTTCTTTTTTTCTTTTCTTTTTGGTGTGTGTGGTGCCGGTGGCAAGGACGGAGATAGGCCTCTTCGTCAAGGGTTGTGTTGTTATCGTTGTGAGGTAAGCGTTCTCATCCTAGATCTAGGGTTAAGTGGTAAATTATCTCCTAGATTTTTATCGTGGTATTGTTTAATGTACTTATTTAGGGATTATGTTATGTACTTGGTGGATTGATATGATGAAATTAGCCATTGAACAATAAATTTCTTATATTGATTTGTATTATTGTTGCCTATGTTCATGATCACGTTGTTTTTTTGTGTTAAAAAAACATTATTCTTGATTTGAAAAAGAAATAATAAAATTGTTATTATTATTTTTTTGAAATTAGTGTGGAATTTAGGGGTGTTAGGCGTCCCCTTTAGCACTCACTAAATTTAACAAATATATATATGTAGATATATATTAAATTTTTTTGGATTGGATGGTCGTGTTCATGCAAGTCGGGGTTCTATATATATGGATGAATTGTAGTGTTTCTTTTTAAGAAAGCTTAGTTTTAGATTCCATCGAATTTTTGATGGATGGAACAAAGTTGGTTGAGGTTCCTGCAGATATATATATATATATTATAATTGATTAATTGTTTTAGATATTTCTTAGTGATTAGTGGAGAAGTTTTATGTATAAATAGTTAACACACAGATTTATATATAACATGTGTACATTTGTATAAGTTAGATTGTTGGATGTTTTAAGTGTTATGATAGTTAGGATAGGAATTTGATCCATCGTATATTTACGTATTTGTAGCATGTTTAGCGTTTTTAATACATTGGAATGTACTCTCAAATATAGGGTGTTCTGTGGAAGCCTAATTTCGTGGTGCTTGTAGTTTTTGGTGTTAGCTAGTCGGGGTAAGTAAACCGCATATAAACCTATATATATGTATATATAAATTTCTAATTATCGAAATGATTCACATAATTATTTAATTACTTTGGGTTTTATTGTTAAAACCATTCATGGTGTTATGTTTAAATGTTTTGGGTTAAAAATCATCGTATCTACCATTATCTTCGTAATTTATAGATTTTTTTATTTATATATTTATTTGTTTATTTAATTGATTCTAAACTTGACTCGCCACTATTCATTAATATATTATATATTCTTATTTTTATTTTTACTTTGAACTTCTAGAGACAATGGCTATTTAAAGATTGAAATGGTTGCATAAATCTTGATTTATAAGTTTAAATATCCATTCTGTTATGGATTACTTATATTTTAAATAATGTGGTTACCTGCTTTATTAAATTTTACTTATTCTTACCACATATTGGCATCAACTCATTTTGAATTAATTAGAATTATTTTCATTAGAAAAACGGGATCACCAAATTTCATTGTTGTGTTGACGATAATTTTGGACATGATATATTTTTGTATAGAAATTCGTAGTCCCCAATTAACAATGCAATAACCCTGTCACTGGGGGTTAAACACTAACCGTGTCGACACGTACTTCTGACATAGAAAATATAGTTTCGCACCGTTCCGTCGGTGAAGAATAACGGCCTCTGATATTCTGGCTCGGGTCACCGAGGGTAAACCTATGAGTTCTGAATTTTGACTCGGGTCACCGAGTTTAAATAAATGAACTATGATATTTTGTTTTGGCATTAGTTGTTTGGGGACATATATGCTTGTTATTTTGGTAAACTAAATCATGTATGATTTAATTCTGATTTTCGGATTTCATTTTTGATATTTATTTCGCTTTTGTTACATTTTTGTACACTTTTTAAAAAAACTAATGAACATTTTTATGATCCCGATGTTTTTTTAGTGGTTGCTCTATCGGGCTCCCAAGCTCATTAAGTTGTTCTCTCATCTTCGGATCAAGAGTAGGGTTGGGTGGTGGGACGGTTTAGCGGGGTCGTTGAGCAAGTCGCCGCCTAGTTATATTTCAAGTTAATAAACTTTCTTTGTTGTAAACTTAGAACTTCTGTCTTATGTTTAATGTCTTGTGAGACACTGGTTATTTGCTTCCATCATATTTCGGGCATTGTGCCTCTATGTTGTTTTTGAAAATTAACGTATTGGTTAAAGGTTGTTTTATCTAGTGTGAGACAGGTTTTGAGGCCTTGCGTGCCTACTTGGTCACGACCTTGTAGGTATGCGGCCATTTGTCAATGCTCTAGGTTCGGTGCGTGACAAATCTAAGTGGCATCAGAGCATTGTTGATTTCAATTAACTATGATCTTAGTTTCCTAGCAAAATCTTCTGATTTAGTGTGTTAGGGCGATCTGACAGATGTTTAGTTTCGTATCCTTAGGTGCTATTGATCTGATAGGATCTTTTGTTTGAGTTTGCCTGATTGTATTTGGTTTTACCTTGCAGAATGCCTCCTCGTAGAGATACTAGTAGAAGTGTTGCTGATTTGATGGGACAGTGCTCTACTTCCGGTGGGATTCCCACCGAGGGAGGGACTGGTGATAGGATTGATAATCACGAAATTCCTGCTGAGGAAGGGACTAATAGGGTTGATAACCAGGAAACTTTGATGGATCTTGTTCGAGAAGTGGTAGGGTTGGTGCGTGATCAGAGACAGCAGCAGGCATCAGCAACAGCACCACCACAACTACCGCCTCCTCCCTCGCGTTTTCCTCAAGAGCCTAAGGAGATGACCATCATGGAATTCAAAAGATCTGGTCCACCACCATTCGAGGGAACTACTAATCCAGATGAAGTGGAAGTTTGGGTAGAAAAAATGGAGAAGGCTTTTGTTGTGATGAAGTGTACTGAATAAGAGAAACTGAGGTTTGGTGTGTACATGCTCAAGGGTCCTACAAATCATTGGTATCAAGGGGAGCTTCGCACTCGTCAGGGGAAACAGTTTGGTTCTTGGTTGCAATTGAGAGAAGCTCTTTTCTGCAAATATTTCACAAGAGACAAGATGGCCCAGTTTGAGAAGAAGTTCATCAATCTCACTCAGGGAAGTATGACAGTGGATGAGTATGAGATGGAATTTGACAGACTTTCCAGATATGCTCCGAAGCTGGTAGATGATGATCAGAGCAGGGCCAGACGTTTTGAGAGAGGATTGCGAGCACACATTCATGAGGGGTTGGCCGCCTTGCACTTGACTAGCTATGCAGAGGTTGTGAGTCTTGCCAAGTCTTTGGACACTGTCTGGAGTGATACCAAATATCAAAAATGTAAGGTTTCGAAAAAGACGGGATAGAAGCTTTGACGATCAGAGGAACCATCAGTCAGGAAGTGGAGGAAAGCCTAGGTTGGAGGCGAGACAAGGTGAATCCCAGACTGTGAATGGGCCACCAGCACAGCTGGTCTCGTGGGTTTGCACTGCTCCGCCTGCTCGGGACAGAGATGTGCTACTTGTGGAGGTTCACATGCTACTGCAGATTTCAGACGTAATACTGGGGCTTGTTTCAAGTGTGGCAGTATGGATCATCATATTGCTGGGTGTCCACAGCAGTTTTCTGGTGCACAGAGGACATCTAGTGTGCAGGATTCGAGACAGGTGTCAGCGCCAAAGTCTCAAGCGTCTTCAGGTCAACATGCAGGGAAAGAGGTAGCCAGTGAGCAGCCGACTTCCTTAACTCAGCAAAAAGCATGAAGGCCAAAGACCCAGGGTCATGTTTATGCAATGACTCAGGAGGATGCACACGCCTCTAATGCAGTGGTGTCAGGTACATTAGCGGTTTACTCTGCATATGCTTGCGTATTATTTGATTCTGGAGCTACGCATTCGTTTATCTCGTCTGCATTTATTCGTAAGCATGCCCTGCCTGTTATAGCTGTGGATTATGATTTGTGTGTTGCAACCCCTTTAGGAGTTGATGTTGTGCTTAATAGAGCATGTGAAAATTGCCCCATTATGGTTGTCGGTCATGAGTTGCTAGCTCGTTTACATGTTATGAGCATGACTGACTATGATGTTATCTTAGGAATGAACTTTTTGTCTAAATTCCATGCCATAGTCGATTGTTATGCAAAAAGTGTAGTTTTTAAAATCCCTGGAGAAGCAGAGTTCACCTTTCTATGGAATGATTCTGCATCACAGCCTCGTGTAAGTTCTGCCTTACAAGCTCAGAAATTACTTTTGGGTGGGTGCTCGGGATTTCTTGCAACAGTGGTGAAAGACAAATCAGATGGGCCTGTGTTAGAGGATATTCCAGTGGTGAGGGAGTTTTCTGATGTTTTCCCCGAAGATCTTACTGGCTTGCCTCCTGACAGAGAAGTTGAATTTGCTATTGATTTGGTTCCGGGAACGAACCACATATCGAAGGCTCCTTATAGGATGGCACCTGCAGAACTGAAGGAGTTAAAGAAGCAACTTGAGGAATTACTGGAGAAGGGATTCATACGTCCCTAGTGTTTCTCCGTAGGGTGCTCCGTGTTGTTTGTTAAGAAGAAGGATGGTAGTTTGCGGTTGTGCAAAAGATTATCGGAGTCGAACAAGGTGACAGTGAAGAACCGGTATTCACTACCACGGATAGATGATCTTTTTGATCAGTTACAAGGTTCACAGATATTTTCAAAGATTGATCTTCGATCTAGATACCACCAGTTGAAGATTAAGCCGGAAGATGTGTCCAAATCCGCATTTCGTACTCGTTATGGGCATTATGAGTTCCTTGTGATGCCTTTCGGGTTGACGAATGCCCCTACGGCTTTTATGGATTTGATGAATCGGACCTTCCAGCCTTTCTTGGATAGGTTCGTCGTGGTGTTTATTGATGATATTCTGGTGTATTCGAAGAGCCGGGAAGAACATGAAGAACACTGGAGGATTGTACTGGGCATCTTGAGAGAGAGGAAATTGTTTGCAAAATTCTCTAAGTGTGAGTTCTGGCTGGACAGGGTAGCTTTCCTTGGTCATGTGATAACCAAGGATGGGATTTTTGTTGATCCTAAGAAGGTTGAATCAATTGTTGAATGGAAGAGGCCAACTAGTGTGACAGAGGTTCGTAGCTTTTTGGGGTTAGCTGGTTACTACAGGCGGTTTGTGGAAGGGTTCTCAGTCTTAGCAGCACCATTAACAAAGCTTACCAGGAAAGAAACAAAATTTCATTGGTCTGATCAGTGCGAGTAGAGTTTCCAAGAGTTGAAGCACCGGTTGGTGTCTACACCTATTCTCACACTTTCGTCTCCTGGTGAAGGGTTTACTATTTACAGCGATGCTTGTAAAACCGGTCTTGGGTGTGTATTAATGCAGAATGGTCATGTGGTGGCTTATGCATCCAGGCAGTTGAAGCCATTTGAGGTGAACTATCCTACTCATGACTTGGAGTTAGCAGCAATGATCTTCACTCTGAAGATTTGGAGGCATTATTTGTATGGAGAGACTTGTGAGGTGTTTACAGATCACAAGAGCCTTAAATACATTTTCACCCAGAAATAGCTGAACATGAGGTAAAGGAGATGGCTGGAGTTGCTAAAGGATTATGATCTGACTATTAGTTATCATCTTGGGAAGGAAAATGTAGTGGTTGATGCACTAAGCAGGAAGTCTTCTAGCAGTGTAGCTGCATTGATTACATCCCGAAGACCACTCCTGGAGGATATGAGAAGAATGGAGCTACATGTGATTTTACAAGGTGCAGGTGGTTATTTGGTGAGTTTGGTGGTGCGGCATATGCTCTTGGAAAGAATTAAAGAAGCACAAGCGGAAGGTAGCTATTTCCAGAAGATTCGACTAGAGATAGAAGCTGGCACTCAAGTTCAGTTCCGGATCCACCAGGATGGTTCAGTGAGGTTTGGTGATCGGATCTGTGTTCCAAATGACTCGTGAGTTAAAGAAGGAAATCATGGAAGAAGTTCACTACACCGCTTATTCGGGCTCATCCCCGGCAAAGACTAAAATGTACAAGGATCTGAAGAGTACTTTCTGGTGGAATAACATGAAGCGGGAGATTGCCCAATTTGTGGCACAGTATTTAACCTGTCAGCAGGTTAAGGTGGAGCATCAAAGACCAGCTGGACTTCTCCAACCACTTCCGATCCCAGAGTGGAAGTGGGAGAATATTGCGATGGATTTTTGTGTCCGGTTTTTCTTAGAACCCACAAGGGTACCGACAGATGTGTGGGTAGTGGTTGATAGATTAACCAAGTCCGCACATTTCTTGGTCGAAGACCGGCATGTCTTTGGAGAAGCTAGCGAGATGTACATTGACCAAATTGTGAGGTCGCATGGTGTTCCAAAGGTCAATCGTGTCGATCAGGACACTAGGTTCGCTGGGCACACTTCTAAAAAAAGTTTGCATAAGGCTTTGGGAACTAAGTTGACTTTCAAAGACGACTTTTTCACCCGCAAACAGATGGGCGGTCCCGAGAGGACGAATCAGATCTTGGAGGATATGCTTCGGGCTTGTATGCTAGATTTTGGGGGTTCATGGGATCGACACTTGCCTTTGATTGAGTTTGCTTATAACAATAGCTATCAGGCAAGTATCCAGATGGCTCCCTATGAGGCACTATATGGCAGGAGATGCAGATCACCTATTTACTGGGATGACGTGGGAGAGAGAAGATTGTTAGGGCCAGAGATTATACAAATGACAGTGGAGAAAGTTCGATTGATCAGAGATCGTTTGCGAGCGGCTCAGAGTAGACAGAAGAGTTATGCTGATAACAGGAGAAAGAGTTTAGAATTTGAAGTGGGGGATCATGTGTTCTTGAGGGTCGCTCCAACCAAGGGATTAATTCGTTTCGGTGTTAGAGGGAAGCTCAGTCCTCGATTTATTGGCCCATTTGAGATTTTAGAGTGCATTGGTGAAGTGGCATACCGGCTTGCACTACCGCCAGCTCTTTCCCGTGTGCATAATGTGTTCCACGTTTCTATGTTGAAGAAGTTCATCGCAAATCCTGATCATGTAATACAGTTCTCAGACTTTGAACTCAACAATGATATGACATATGAGGAGCGTCCCCGTGAAGATCGTGGATCGCAAAAGAGCAAGCTTTTAAGAAGACGGACCATTCCTTATGTAAAGGTTCAAGAGAGCAATCATTCAGAGCGTGAAGCGACATGGGAGTTAGAGTCAGAAATGAGAAAGAGGTACCCGTATCTTTTCATCGATCGACGTAAGAGTTTAGAGGACTAAACTTTTTTTAGGAGGGAGGAGTTATGGGCCCCTACATGTTTTTTTAATTTAATTCATTTAATTTTTTTGCATGCATGGTCATATGTAAGAGGAATAGAAACCTTCCTTTTTTTATTAAATTTTATTTTTTTCTTAATCTTTATATTTTTATTAGGTTTTCAAACCCTAGCCGCCACCTCTTGTTTCTCCTGATTTAGATTTTCGTTTGGACCAAGAAAGAGGGAGAGATCTTGCCTCTTTCTTTTTCTCTTTTCTTTTTGGTGTGTGTGGTGCCAGTGGCGAGGACGGAGATAGGCCTCTTCGTCAAGGGTTGTGTTGTTATCGTTGTGAGGTAAGCGTTCTCATCCTAGATCTAGGGTTAAGTGGTAAAATTATCTCCTAGATTTTATCGTGGTATTGTTTAATGTACTTATTTAGGGATTATGTTATGTACTTGGTGGATTGATTTATGATGAAATTAGCCATTGAACAATAAATTTCTTATATTGATTTGTATTATTGTTGCCTATGTTCATGATCACGTTGTTTTTTTGTGTTAAAAACATTATTCTTGATTTGAAAAAGAAATAATAAAATTGTTATTATTATTTTTGAAATTAGTGTGGAATTTAGGGTGTCATGGCGTCCCCTTTAGCACTCATCAAATTTAACAAATATATATATGTAGATATATATTAAATTTTTGGATTGGATGGTCGTGTTCATGCAAGTCGGGTTCTATATATATGGATGAATTGTATTGTTTCTTTTTAAGAAAGCTTTAGTTTTAGATTCCACTCGAATTTTGATGGATGGAACAAAGTTGGTTGAGGTTCTGCAAAGATATATATATATATTTATTATAATTGATTAATTGTTTTTAGATATTTCTAGGGATTAGTGGAGAAGTTTTATGTATAAATAGTTAACACACAGATTTATATATAACATGTGTACATTTGTATAAGTTAGATTGTTGGATGTTTAAAGTGTTATGATAGTTAGGATAGGAATTTGATCCACTGTATATTTCTGTGTATTTGTAGCATGTTTAGCGTTTTAATACATTGGAATGTACTGTCAAATATAGGGTGTTCTGTGGAAGCCTAATTTCGTGGTGCTTGTAGTTTTGGTGTTAGCTAGTCAGGTAAGGAAACCGTATATAAACCTATATATATGTATATATAAATTTCTAATTATCGAAATGATTCAGATAATTATTTAATTACTTTGGGTTTTATTGTTAAAACCATTCATGGTGTTATGTTTAAATGTTTTGGGTTAAAATACTGTATCTACCATTATCTTCAGAATTTATAGATTTTTATTTATATATTTATTTGTTTATTTAATTGATTCTAAACTTGACCGCTAATCGCTTCGTTAATATATTATATATTCTTATTTTTATTTTTACTTTTGAACTCTAGAGACAATGGCTATTTAAAGATTGAAATGGTTGCATAAATCTTGATTTATAAGTTTAAATATCTATTCTGTTATGGATTACTTATATTTTAAATAATGTGGTTACCTGCTTTATTAAATTTTACTTATTCTTACCACATATTGGCATCAACTCATTTTGAATTAATTAGAATTATTTTCATTAGAAAAACGGGATCACCAAATTTCATTGTTGTGTTGACGATAATTTTGGACATGATATATTTTTGTATAGAAATTCGTGAGTCCCCAATTAACAATGCAATAACCCCGCTACTAGGGTTAAACACCCGACCGTGTCGACACGCATTCTCGACTATAGAAAATATAGTTTCGCACCGCTCCGCTGCTGAAGAATAACGGCCTCTGATATTCTGGCTCGGGTCACCGAGGGTAAACCTATGAGTTCTGAATTTCGACTCGGGTCACCGAGTTTAAATAAATGAGCTATGATATTTTGTTTTGGCATTAGTTGTTTGGGGGACATATATGCTTGTTATTTTTGTAAACTAAATCATATGATTTAATTTCGATTTCGGATTTCATTTTTGATATTTATTTCACTTTGTTACATTTTTGTACACTTTTTAAAAACTAATGAACATTTTTTTGTGATCCCGATGTTTTTAGTGGTTGCCATCTGGGCTCCCAAGTTCATTAAGTTGTTCTCTCATCTTCGGATCGGGGAGTAGGGTTGGGTGGTGGACAGTTTAGCGGTGTCGTTGAGCAAGTCGCCGCCTAGTTATATTTCAAGTTAATAAACTTTCTTTGTTGTAAATTTAGAACTTCTGTCTTATGTTTAATGTCTTGTGAGACACTGGTTATTTGCTTCCATCATATTTCGTGCATCGTGCCTCTATGTTGCTTTTTTGAAAAATTAACGTATTGGTTAAAGGTTGTTTTTATCTAAGTGCGAGACAAGTTTTGGCGCTTACGCGCTTTACTGATCGTGACCTCAGAGTATGCGGTCGTTTGTCAATGCTCTAAGTTCGGGGCGTGACAACATTTTCTCATATATCTATATCTATATATATTGTGGACCCCAAACAAACTTTCTATTATGGCATTCATGGGTGAGCATATTTCTCATGTCTCTTTCTCTCTTTAATAACCCAATGTGCATTTTTATGTGTTTCATGCTTTTCTAGTAAAAAAAAAAAACCAACTCCATTCTAATTTTGTGGGGACAGGCACTGGTGGCATTATTACAATGCAATGATGGCAAGGCAAAGAATATTAAATCTCATACAAAAGTTTTGTTGTAACGACACTGTTAGTGGTATTGTTTATGATATTATTTAAATACTCAATTAGTCTTTTGTAGAAGTGTTGTATTTCTTTTTCAAAAATCATGTAACAAAGTAAATTTATCATTTAGGTTTAAAAAAAAAATTTGACCTGCAAGTGACCGGACATTTTTTACTTTATGTAATAATTGATTAGATAAATAAATTTTTAGGTGGTTGATAAATTAATTATAACATAATTGATGAACCATTGTGGTTGCATGAATTTTTTAATAGGGCAACCCTTGTTGCGGTGGTTATAAAAAAACATGTGGGGCAACCCTTGTCGCGGTGGTTAAAAATATATGTGGACCTCATTCTAAAATATATATATATATTTTGTAGACCTCAAACAAACCCCTATTATAGCATATACGGCCTAGCATACTCATCATGTCTCTCTCTCTCTCTCTCTCTCTCTCTCTCTGATAACTCATTCTATTTTCACGTGTCATGGTTTTCCAATAAGCGAAAAAAAAAGTTTAAAACAATAATAAAGCAAAAAGTAAAAGATCCATTTTAATTATGGAGAGTTGGAGACAAGCCGCTGTCCATTCAAATTTTGTGGAGATAAGCCCCTGGTGGCCCAGTGGAGTTGTTACAACACAATAATTGGTAAGACGCCATGTGAAGTCTTGTAATAAAACTATAACAACATTGTTCATTACTATTTCTTAATTTATATTGTTAATGATACTATTTAAATATCCGATTAGTCATATCCCTTCCCTCTATAATTAAATAGTAAAATAAATTTAGTAATTAGATTTGATTTATGAAAATTTTTTGGTATGTGCATGACTAAACTTTCATCACCTCATGTGATGATTGATCAAATTAATAAATTCTTAAGTGATTAATAAACCTCCGTAACTAGTACACCATTTTAGTTACATATCCCTTAACAATTCTTTGATGGGGTGGTACTTATTTTTTTTAAAAAAAAAAAAAAAGTGCGGACCTCATTTTAAAAATTAACAAAATGCAGTGGAAAAACTTTCTATTATGGCATTCACAGCCCATTATGTCTCTCATATCTCTTTCTCTCTTCCATAACTAAGTTTAGCATCAATCTTGGAACTAGTTGCACATATCTATAAATTCACAGCACAACGACAGTAAATTCAAAGCAAACCAAAAAAATGGCTCTTGAGTTTCTAATTCCAATTTCCCTCATTGTAGTTCTACTTCTCCTTAGCATCAAACTAGCACTCTTCTCTTCCAAGAGATCAGTGAAGCTACCATCTTCTCCATGGAAGGTACCTTTCATTGGAAACCTCCATCAACTTGGCTTGCTACCCCACCAATCCCTTTGCAAGCTTTCAAAGAAGCATGGCCCTCTCATGCTTCTACAACTTGGTCAAGTTCCCACTCTTGTGGTTTCATCTTCTGAAATGGCTAAAGCGATCTTGCAGACTCATGATCTCATTTTTGCAAGTAGACCAAAAGTGAATGCTGCTCACATAATGCTTTATGGAAATCAAAACATGGCCTTTTCACCAAATGGTGAGCATTGGAGACAGATGAGAAAGATAGCTGTGACCAATCTCCTCAGCATGAAAAGGGTGCAATCCTTACATGGTGCAATGGAGGAGCAAGTGGCTCACATGTTGAATAAGATCTCGGACGCTTCATCATCGATATCGCCTATAAATATGAGCAAGATCTTGTTCTCCTTCACCAATGGCATGCTTTTCAGAACCATACTGGGAAGATCCTTTGATGAAGAAAGTGAGAACTAGATGAAATTTCATGAAATGATGGAAGAGACTACAGTGTTGCTTGGAGGGTTCAATGTGGAGGACTACTTCCCTTCACTTGGATGGTTGTGTTCACTGTTTGGATTGGATGAGAGGGCTAAGAGGACTTGAAGCATGTGGGACGTACAGTGTCCTAGATCAGATGATTGAGGAACACGTTAATAGGAATAAAAAGGGAGAAAGGAAGGATGATGACTTTATGGATATCTTGCTCTCTATTCAGAGTAATCCTAACAAGGAATTCTACTTCTCCAAAAATCACGTTAAAGCTCTCCTATTGGTAATGATTTTAAAAAACCAAAGTAATTAGCTCATCTCTTGCAAATTAACCATACATGTTTCTAGTAGTTCTTATTGTGTACATCATTATCAATACAGGACATGCTCTTTGGTGGGACTGAGACGAGATATGTAGCACTAGAATGGAGTTTTGCAGAGCTCATTAGGAATCCAAAAGTCATGAAAAAGCTACAAGATGAAGTAGGAGGAAAAGCATTTGGAAAATCCATGGTCAAAGAAAAAGATCTAAGTGGCATGAACTACCTCAAAGCTTTTCTCAAAGAGATTTTAAGACTTCACCCCCCCGGCATCATTATTAGTACCTAGACAATCTACGGAGAGTTATTGAATACAAGGCTATGACATACCAGACAAAACTAGAGTCCTAGTTAACTATTGGGCAATTACAAGGGATCCAAAAATTTGGGACTCACTAGAAGAGCTTCGTCCGGAGAGGTTTGAAAATAATCCATAGAATTCAAACGACAGCATAATTGTGAATATATTCCTTTTGGTGCTGGTCGAAGAATATGTCCGGCAATTCATTATGGTGTTACTATTACTGAGCTGGCATTGGCAAACCTTGTGCACAGGTTTGATTGGAAACTTTCTGATGGTATGGTTATTGAAGATTTGGATATGACTGAAACTCATGCATTGACTGTGAAGATGAAGAGTAATTTATTGCTCGTTGCTAAACCTTGTTTCTAATATATACAACTGGGTTGTGACCTTATAAAATATGAGAATAAATTTTATTTTAAATATTCTACTTTAGAATTATGTATTTTGAAAGTCTGTTTGTTTACTATTAAGTCCAT
This sequence comes from Dioscorea cayenensis subsp. rotundata, assembly GCF_009730915.1. NCBI lineage: Eukaryota > Viridiplantae > Streptophyta > Magnoliopsida > Dioscoreales > Dioscoreaceae > Dioscorea > Dioscorea cayenensis. The sequence continues at coordinate 16,596,730 of NC_052484.1, forward strand.
TATTAGTAGTCTATTTCTGTTTTCTATTTTTGTTTTTTGGTCTTGCAATCATTTGTGTGATTTATAATGTTTTTTACATTACTCTTTACTTTAATACAAATTATTTATCAATTTCTATGTTAGTTTTTTTAGTTACTATTTTATTGGTTAATTTTTTTACATAAGGGTAATTCACAGTGATGCAATACGATTGAGTCCATCTGTCTGGCATGTTCCCTTGTTTTTGAAGTCGAGAGAGCGCTATCTTCCTTGTTTTAGTTCAATCTTGTTTTTTTTTTTTGGCTGCCTCTTATTCATTATGCACTGGTTGTGACCTAAAATCAAATTTTACACCATGTTGAGCATTGTAATTCCAAATAAACGCCTTAATTAATATATATCAGTTAAGCATATAAAATAATATAAAATTGTGTTTAATTATACATGATTAGCAATCTAAAATCCAACCCCAACAAATCAATATTAAACAATGTAAAGGCTGAATTAATGAGAAAAAAACAAGATTTACTAAGGAATCTCAATGGCTTTAAAATTATGTCAAGCGAAGATAGTTGACAATTAGAATTTAGAATTTGGGGGATAGATTGAGTGAGGTTTCTAGACTATGGTGGTATCTTCTTGTATAAAGCTATAGATCCGAGATTGGCTATCTTAAACTGATGGTACAATCAAGTTCATGGGTTTTTCTAACGATGGAGATAAATAAAAATATAAGGTTGGTCGAATTTCTTTATAAATAAAATAAAATAAAATAAAATAAAATAAAATAAAACAACATAAGGTTGAGTTGAAGGTTAACAAAGTGATAAAGACACCACTTAAATTTGATACAGGAATTATCAAACTAAAAATTTGTGGCCATAGAAACGTCTTGATCAAGTTATACAACTCAATATGAAATGTCAAATCTCTCAACCGCATGCATGTACTAATTAATTAACTCTGCACTGTAAAATGTAGAAATTATTTTTATTAATTAATTACGTACTGTTTAGCTACTTTAATAAAAAGAAATATATATTAAAATTTTGAAGAATAAAATCATGATTGAGAAGATAAGTAATGAAATTCAAAAAGGCAAAATTTTTTCTCTGTATCTCGTTAATTGTCATTAAAATTGAGAAGCTATTATAAATAGCCGTGTAGGCATGTAGCAAGGGAGTATTAATTATTTGCAACCAATATTGAAAGTGAAATTAAATTATGTACTTGAATCTAATTATATAGCACACTCGTATAAGACTAATTATGGGATGTATGTAGATGTTAATTAGTCATATACAATGAGATATTAAGCTACCATATTTAACTTGTCACATGTATTGGCATGTCCCAAAAAATGACTGAACACAACCTGCTAGCTCAAAAAAATGTGACCAAGATTTTTTATAATCAATTAAACATTATTCATCAATAATCCAACACATTAAAAATTTTGTCGTCGATCATTAGCTTCAAGGAATGGACGTAGATAGCTTCTCATCTATAATTGGATGCTAAACCACTATATTTAAATTGGTTGCATGAAGAGTCATGTTGCAAGTTATATCCTTGTACTTGTCACTATATATATATACACGTATGTTTCGGCATACATCAACAAATGACTCGTAATTGCAGCACGAAATGCTATGTTGATGGGAATAAGTACAAGTAGAATTTTTTATAGCCTATTGAAAATTGTTTATAATCCATCCAACTCACTAAAAATATGGTTGTCATCAGATTGTAAATTTTTCCAGTGAGCATCTAAGTTTGGCCTTATATCAGTTTGAGCACTAACTTTTAATTTTTATCAAAATGAGCACCAAGCTTTAATTTTATTTCTCCGACGGAGTAATTGGGGATTTCCAGTGGATTTTTGGTGACGTGGACGCAAAAAAGCTTGTGTGGTCGCCTACGGGTCCACGCTCATCGACTTGCCACCAGCTACTTAACCAATGTGGTGTTTTTGTCCACGTAGGGATGTACACGTCGACTATTGTAATTATCGTAGTGTTTTGTTTTTGTCCACATGGGATGGCGTGTACATCCCACGTGGACAAAAACACTCACATGGATCAAGTGAGTCGAGTGGTGAGTCAAGAACGTGGACCCGAGGCTTCCACGCAAGTTTTCCAAAGATCCACGCCACTAAAAATCCACCGAAATCCCGATTACCCGTCGAGAAATGAAATTAAAGTTTGGTCATTTTCGATACTAAATGAAAAGTTAGTCTAAACCGATATAAGGCCAAACCTGACTCACCGATTTACCCGATCATGAAATAAAACCTAACCAAAACAAATCGTTAGGAAAATATATCATTTTCATAAACCATCAATTTATTTCTATTTTTTTATTAAAAAATTGATTTAAAAAAAATGGTTGAAAGAATAAAAATGAAAAGAAAAAAAAACGCTCCATTCTAATTTTGTGGATCGCATTTTAAAAATGAACAAAGTGCATATGTATCTCTCATGTCTCTTTCTCTCTTAGATAACTGAGTTCAACGTAATCTTGAAACTATAGAATTAGACATATCTATAAATTCATACCATAGTGACAGCAAATTCAAAGCAAACAAAAAACTATGTTTCATGAGCTTCTAATTCCAATTTTCCTTATTCTAGTCGTAACCACCCTTAGCATCAAACTAGTACGCTTCTCTAGTAAGAGATCACTTAAGCTACCACCTTCTCCATGGAAGCTACCTTTCATTGGAAACCTCCATCAACTTGGCCTGCTACCCTACCAATCCCTTCACAAGCTCTCAAAGAAGCATGGCCCTCTCATGCTTCTACAACTTTGTCAAGTTCCAACACTAGTGGTTTCATCTTCTCAAATGGCCAAAGAGATATTGAAGACTAATGATCTCATCTTTGCAAGCAGACCAAAAGTGAATGCTGCTCACATAATGATTTATGGAAGTCAAGACATGGCATTTGCACCATATGGTGAGCACTGGAGGAAGATGAGAAAGATAGCCGTGACCAATCTCCTCAGCATCAAAAGGGTGCAATCCTTGCATGGTGCAATTGATGAACAAGTGGCTCATATGTTGAATAAGATCTCAAACACTTCGTCATTAATATATCGCCGATAAATATGAGCAAGATCTTGTTCTCCTTCACCAATGGCATGCTTTGTAGAGCCATATTGGGTAGACCCTTTGATGAAGAAGGTGGAAACAAGATGAAGTTTCATGAAATGATAGAAGAGACTGCAGTGTTGCTTGGAGGGTTCAATATGGAGAACTACTTCCCTTCACTTGGATGGGTCTGTTCATTGTTTGGGTTGGATAAGAGGGCTAAAAGGACTTCAAGCAAGTGGGGCAGTGTCCTAGATCAGATGATCGAGGACCATGTTAATAGGAATAAAAACAGAGAAGAGGAGGATGATGACTTTGTGGATATCTTGCTCTCTATTCAGGGTGATCCTAACAAGGAATTCTCCCTCGCCAAAGATCAGATGAAAGCCCTCCTAATGGTAATGATTTAAGAGGTTTAAATTTGCCACCCTATTATTATATTTATAATATTATTCTACTCGTCATTCCTTGATTAAATTTTTAATTTTGTAAACTTGATTGATTCCATTAAATATATAATTTAAAAGATGTTTTTATTTTAAATAAAAGATCTAGTGATTTAATTTTTTATTCGAATCAATCATATGTATATATATATATAACTATAATCTTATCACTAGTGCTATATGTATAATATAATCATTTTAATTAATAAATTAAAATTTGTAATAAAAAGTGATAAGTAAAATAAAAAATTTTTACTACATGCAACCTTTGTAAAAATGATGAAATTACTTATCACCGTCTCTTGCTTTTCAAATATTATTTTTCACCTCTCCTTTAATTTTATTTTACTTGCCATTTGAAAATTTTAATCCCTTTATTTCAATAAACCTCTTTGGTAATCCATATCATTACATATATATTATATATAATGTAATTAAGAGAACACCTCTCTATTGTACATATAAAATTAATTATACATTGTTTTAAATTTTATTTAAAAAGTTCATGATTTATATAAGATGAAGTAATTTGCTTATGTGTCACGGGAAGAAAGAAGTAAGAAAAACCTAAATAATTGCATCATCTCTTGCAAATTAACGATGCATGCATGCTTCAAACTACAACGTTAACTAACGTTGTAATTCTTACCGTTTTGATCATTATGGTCACACAGGACATGCTCTTTGGTAGGACTGAGACAGGATATGTAGCCCTAGAATGGAGTCCTGCTGAACTCATTAAGAATCCAAAAGTCATGAAGAAGTTGCAGGATGAGGTAAGAGGAAAAGCATTGGGAAAATCCATGGTTAAAGAAAAGGATCTAAGTAACATGAATTACCTCAAAGCTTTTCTCAAAGAGATTCTAAGACTTCACCCCCCGGCACCATTATTAGTGCCTAGAGAATCTATGGAGAGTTGTCGAATACAAGGCTATGACATACCAAAGAAAACAAGAGTCATAATTAACGGTTGGGCAATCTCAAGGGATCCAAATGTTTGGGACTCACCAGAAGAGCTCTGGCCTGAGAGGTTTGAACATAATCTTATAGATTTCAAAGGGCAAAATTATGAATACATTCCTTTCGGTGCTGGAAGAAGAATTTGTCCAGCAATTCAGTATGGTGTTACTATTGCTGAGCTTGCATTGGCAAATCTTGTGTATAGGTTTGATTGGAGACTTCCTGATGGTTTGGTCAGTAAGGATTTGGATATGACTGAAACTCATGGATTAACTGTAAAGATGAAGAGTAATTTATTTCTTATTGCTAAAGCTTATTTCTAATACATTTGGGTTGTAATCTTATAAAATATGATAAAAAATTTTACCTTAAATATTTTACTTTGGAATTATATATTTTAATTGTTTGTTTGTTTAGTATTGAGTCCATTGTCAAGTAGTTTATTTTTGTATTCTATTTTTGTTTTTGGTCTTTTAATCATTTGCATGCTTTACAATGTTTCTTGTTCTTAATTATAATATAATGAGTGCATGCAGGGGCGGAGCCAGAAATTATATAGATGGGAACTACAAATGTTAGAGAAATTAATTAACAAAAATTTTAAATTAAAAATTTTAATAATAAAATACATTCAAATTTTTTTTATAACAATAAGTAAAATTTTAGAGAAATAATTAAAATTAATTAATTCATCAAAATAAATATTTTTATCAAAATTTAGATTTCTTTATGATTTTGACTCACGGGCGGCTCAAGATAACCAGAGGTCTATAATTAAATTTTAGAATAAATCATCTAATCAATTTAATAAAAATTAAATTTATTTAGATTTTATTTTAATAAAAGTTTGTTTATCTTTTCACATACTACTAAACTCATGATAAAAGGATATATTTAAAATTTATGAATAAAACTCAACAAACCAAAAATCTAACAAAAAAAATTGTAACGATATAAAAACTACAAAAGCTCTTATTTATTATTAAAAGAAATAAATATTATATTAATTTTTTTGAGAAACAAATGCATGAAAAAGACATTGCAGAGGATTATAATAGAATTTTAAAAATTTAGTCAGAGAAGATATGAGTGATTAAGCATTATAGTAAAATATTTAATATTGTACTATATTATTTTAAAATTTAAAAATTAACTAAGATTAAATTACATTGATTAAATATTGAATTAAAAATATTTTGTATTATGATAATTATTGGTAGTCTTTCAAAATTTGAGTTTTTAAAATTATTATTAAAAAAAAATCTAAAGATGAGGATTTTAAAAATATATTTGAGTTTTCAAAATTTGCTTCATTGGCCTTAACATTGAGTTGATGTTATTCCGATTTATAATTATAAAAATATAGATAATATTTTAAATTAAAAAATTCTCATTACAAGACATATGTAATTTAATAATTTATCTGAATTCATTTAAAGAATTTTTTAAAAATTAATTTTTATAAATTATTTACATTTAAGATCTTATTAATAAAAAAATAAATTGATATTTAAATATTTTTGAAAAATAATAACTTTCATTTAAACTTCTCTTTAAATTAATCATAATTTAAAAAAATTATTTATTACTAAAGCAATGCTTTAATTTTTCTCAAATCCCTAAATCAATACACATTAATCAATCATAGATATTTTTACAAATTGTCTCAAAATTTTTTAAAATAGCAAACTTAACAAAAACATCTGATAAATGAGAAATAGATAAATAAATAAATCAAATCATTCAACTAAAAATATAAAATTAAAAAAATTAAAAAAAATGAAAATATAAAAATATAAAAATATATAAAGATAAAAAATTAAAAATTAAAAAATATATTAAAAAAATTTGAAAGGGACGGGGCTGGAGAGGGATGGGCCTGGGCGGAAGGGGAATGGCAGGAGGGGTATGGGCCTGGGCGGAAGGAGGGTGTGGGAGGGCGTTGGGAGGAAAGGAGTAGGCAGGGTTAACAGACCTCACCGGCGACAGGTGGTCGGCCACCCCCTTTGCCCACCCTGTCGCTCCGCCCCGAGTGCATGAAATACTTGTATTATGCATTATAAATTCGTGCACATTGCTCGTCTTCTTGCATAATTTTTTCTATTTTATTGCTATGCTAGACATTTTGTACTTAATGTGTAGGTAAGCAAGTTTTAGGAGAAAAATAAGCAAATCGATGCAATTATGAGTGGAATGAGTACAAAAGAACAATTTCAAAGAAAAGCACAGGCTTAACACGGGTGTGTTTAGGGCTTGCAAAATTCTAGATAGAAGAATCTAAAGAGCGCAACACTTTACATGGTTCTGTTGCCCAAGCCACAATTGTGCTCTTGAAGTATGATTGTTCTCTTTTTCCGTGCAGATCTCTCGATGTCAGATTTTATCACAGAATTGAGCCCAGTTACCGCTAGCAATTAGCATGAGTCCAACACACAGGATATGATAGGAACGCAAGTGTACGTGCCAATCACGCAATAATAGTGTGATACAAGCAAGATAACAATCCACAGGGAATAAGGAGAATACTAGTAATAACTTTAGTTCTAAAAATTAGCCTAATCAATTAAGTGATGTGTGTGAACAAAAGAGAATAAAGCAAGAAATACGGAAATGAAACAAGAAATAAATCAGGGGAAAGAATGTTGTCTGAGTACAACATCCCTTTAGGGTTTGATAAAATGCAAGACAAAGGTTGTTTATGTATGCAATTCTATTTGAGTCGAGAGGCATTCAAAATTATACTAACCTCCTCGGTAGAGGGTGAAGAGTAACTGAATCTGTGTAGAACTGATACAGGCATCCATGCAATCGCATTAAAACTCTATGAAACCTCACTGGGAGCTAATGAGAATCTCTTAGTAGATAATCTCTCTTATGAGGAGAGATTACCCCTAATCTGAATATAGAGTAGAGATGCGGTTTCTCCTAAAATCTACTCCACATGATTGCAAAGAGCGCGTAGAAACTCATTAACTTACTTGGGAGAATCGAGAGAGACAGAGTCTCTAAAGCACCCTATGTCTAGGCTTACTCACAATTAGACTCAAATAGATATGATTGCAAATAAGAAATCAATTAAGCATCAAAGATACAACAACCAAAGTCAAGAAAATATACCCTAGAGTTCAACTATGCCCAAACATCTACAAATTAGCCCTCCATTAGTGGAGGGCAAGCATTCAAGATATAAATAATGGAGTAAAACATGAAAGCCATGAAAACCCCATTTTCAATCCCTAGGATGAAAAATTACTGGAGAGGTTTCCACGTACGCTGCCAAGATGAGCTTGACGGCTAAGCTCTTCAATCCTCTTGAATGTAGATCCGAATTTCTCTCCAAATTGCTCCTTAGGTGCTAGAGATTCGTCTATTTTCTTCCTCAACCTCGCCTCCAAGAATAGCCGCCAAAGAATAGAAGAATAGAATAGAAGATGCCCTAAAAATACTCATAAGTTCTATTTATCACAACTACTTACGGGTGTAAGGGCTAGGCTGTAAGGGAGCTGGAGAAGATGGTCGTGAGCCTTACGGGATGACTTATGAGTGTACATTATTAACGTATTTTATAATGTGGAATTCGATGCTAAATATCATGTGTTTTGCATTAACAAACTTAGGGAGTGCTTAAAGGCAAAGGACATCCAAAAGAAGCAATTTAGAACAAAAACGATGAAGTTAGAGCTCTCTCGGTATCATTAGAACAAGGATAATGCCAACTGGGTGGCTTATGGGCAGTTTACGGTCTGCCTTACGGCAGTAAGTATAGTTCAAAAGACCTTGCAGGCATGCTTATGCCCATAAGGAAGGTTCAGATTCAATTCAGAGGACTTTACGGGCAAGGCTTACGTCCGTAAAGATGCTAATAAGGACCATCTAGAGGGGCTTACAACCACAGTACAGGCGCATAAGGCCAGTCATAAGAAGCAAACAAAGAAGCTTATGGTCCAGCACTTACGGCCGTAAGATGGACCATAACATATTTAGAAGACCTTATGGATGAGGCTTACTATTGTAAGCGTTTCCGTAAGGCTCGTGATTATTTTCCCCAGCCCCCTTACGATCTAGCCCTTATGCTTGTAAGCAGCTCTTAAACAGTCGGATATAAATAAAACTTAAGAAGATTTTTAGGGCATAATCTATTTTATCTCTCTATTCTTTGGGGCCGATTCTTGTAAGTGAAATTGAGGAAGAAAAGGGCCAAATCTCCAGCACCTTAGGCAAGATTTGGAGAGGGATTTGGCCCAGCATTCAAGGGGGTTGGAGATCCTAGCCGTTAAGCTCGCCATGGCAGCAAGCGTGGAATCTACCTCGGTGACTCTCCATCTTAGGGATTGACAAAGGGGTTTTCATGGATCCTATTTTTACCTTCATTCTTTGTAACTTGAATTCTTGCCCTCAATTAATGGAGGGCTAATTTATAGATGTTTGGGCATAGTTGAACTCTAGGGTTTAAATTTTGTGACTTTGATTGTTGGATCTTTTATGTGAATGGATGCTTGATGGTTGTAGAGGTGAAAGTCCTCACTCTCATATCTTATATTGCTAAGTAACGAGTAAAAATTCCCACCTAGCCAAGGCTTATTACAATTTGAGAGAATAGTGGATGCCCTCTGATTAGGGTATTTAGGAGACTTTGTCTCCCACAACTTTCCAATTTGGTTGATGATAATCTCTGTTCTCTTTGCAATCTTGTGGGATAGATTTTAGGTGAAATCACATTTCTACTTTGTATTCGGATTAGGGATCTCTCTTTAGGGGGTAAAATTTTCTACTTAATAGATGTTCATTAGCCTATAATAAGGTTTTATAGAGTGTTAATGTGATTGTGTGGATATCTGTATCAGCTCTGTACTAATTCAGTGTCACTTCGTCTAAGAAATTGGGGTTTTGTATACTTTTGGAAACCTTTCAGTTACAATTGGATTGCATGCTTAGACAACCATTGTCATGTACTTCATACCCCTAGAGGGATGCTATGCCCGGATATCATTCTCTTCCTTGAATTCTCTCTTATGATTTTCTTGTATTTTCTAGTTTTCTTTTGGTTTTGTTTTTACACACACTTCATGTACATAATTAGGCTAATTTCATATTCGAGAGTTATTGCCAGTATTCACTTCCTTCCCTATGGATTGAGACTCTACACTTCAAGCACACTTTATTATGTGATCGGTATATACACTTGCGTGAGTCCATATTAATGACTTACAGCTGTTAGTCACATCCGTAAGATCTTCTATTTGTGTTGCGGCCCAGCTTACGGTCATAAGTACTAGAGCATAAGCTTCACTATTCTCCTCCTTCTGACCACCCTTACGAGCATATGCTATGATAGTAAGATTCTCTGAATGGTCCTTATTGGTATAAGCCTTACCCGTAAGGTCCTGTGAATTGACTCTGAATCTACCTTACGGACATACGAATATCCACAAGGTCTTCTGGAATTGACTTATGGTTGTAAGGACAATAGTAAGATGCTCATAAGACACCAAGTTTACCTTGTAATGATGCCAAGAGAGCTCCAACTTCATCATTTAAGGTCTGAAATACTTCTTTTGGCTCTCTCTCTCTCTCTCTCTCGTCTTTAAGCACTGTCCTAAGCCTGTTAATGCACAACACGCTATATTTAGCATTGAATTCTACAATATGGTTCTAATACATGTCAATTGAGTGTACAAATTGATATAAAATACATGAACATTGTGCACTTATCAACCATCTATTCCCTTAATCCTACCCGAATTTGTTATTCATCCTCTTCACTTTTAATCTTCTCAATTAGGGTTAGCAATCTCAATTGATTTCATCGGCTAGATAATAGTATAATAATTAGTACTAGAAGCATCGGTGCTTCTGTATTCAACTTCCTAACCTTTAGGTACACTTTACTACTTTCCGCATATGCACTTGTAGTACATATGCAAAAGGGGCTTATCATAATACAAATTATTTATCCATTTTTATTTTAAATTTTTTTATTTACTATTTCATTGGTAAATTTTTCTTTAAAGGTAATGATGAGCTAATGCCACCTATGAAACATAAGTATGCATACAAATCAAGTAATATAGGGTGCTGAAAAGTAAGGTATTGGTCCACAGGGAACCATAGAATACTAGTACTAATTCTGATTTGAGAACTAACCTAATAGAAATGGTGAAGTGTAAATGCAACGTAATAATCGAGAAACAAAGACAATTAGAAAATATGGTTGATCACACATGAAGAAAGGGTGTTCAGGCATAAATTTCCCCTAGAGCTTATTGGGTCCTGGATAATGGTTATGACAAGTCTTGCAATCTAGTTGAACCAAGAGAGTTCCTATATTATACTACCCCCTTTCTCAAGATGAATAGTAATGAGTCCTTGCGGCGCTGATATAGACTAATCTACCATCGCAATACACTCTATGAACTCTTTCTAGAGAAAGCACAAATTCAAAGAATTGGCAACTCCCATCTCGAAGCAATTGTCGTAATCCCATACGAAGTAAAATTGAAATCTCATACTAAAACTACTCCCTATGATTACATTAAGAATGAAATTTTATGCTAACTCACTCAAAAGGATCATGGGAGGAGAACTCTCAATGCCAAAGTACCCCATGTCTAGGTGGACTCCTGATCCCCTTCTATTATGATTTGCCTATACTAGGTGGATCTCACGATTCGTCACACAAGTACATCAATCATGGATTCTCAGCTCTTACTATAATCGAATCCAAGATAATAGAAACACACAATTGAATTCAACATTAAATGATTGAAATTAATCAATTAACATGAAAATATTCAAAATCCACAACCAATGTCTATCCAAATGTAACCTTAGGTTCCATTTACACCCAAACACCAAAGAGTTAGTTATCTATTGAAGGAGAACACTCATACAGTCAAATAGAGATAAGAGAAATGGATGAAGACATGAAAACCCTATTTTTTCTCTTACCCCTTGAGATGTCGATCGATGAACTTGATGAGTGTACAATTTTTTATTATTTTATATCATTTTGTACACTCATTAATCATGTATTAGAGTTATATTTTGGAATTTTATGTAAAACATGTTGTATTAATATTTTGCATTCTCAGGCTTTAGCCAGTGCTAAAAGATGATAGAGAGCCAAAATAATGAAGATAGAGCTTTCTTAGCATCAATCAACTAAGGACAGGCCAAACTAATTCACTTACGGGCACCTAACGGCCATGCTTATGACCGTAAGCCTCTTCTAGAGACCTTGTGAGCATGTTTATACCCGTAAGGAGGAGCATAAAGACATTTAGAGGGACTTACAGGCAAGACTTGTATCAGTAAGCTGGACTGTAAGGATCATCCAGAGGAGCTTACGAGCTGAGCATGTGCTCATACGTAAGGGCAGTCGCAAGGGGCATATAAAGAAGTTTACAGTCCAGCACCACACAGAAGACCTTACAGACGGGACTTACGGTTATAAGTAATCCCATAAGACTTGCGACCCATCATATCTAGCTCCTTATGGCCGAGTATCTTGGGTTCTAATTGAAGGCAAGACTGAAGGAAAGAAAGGGGGTGAATCCCTAGGGCTTTGAAGGTGATTCTAGAGGGAGATCCAGCCATTCTATCTTTTAGAAGAAGGATTGTAGCTGTCAAGATTAGCTTGGCAACGTTCATGGAAGGTCCTCGGGCTTTCTTCAGATATCATCTCTCAGCGCGATTGAGAAAAGGAGTTTTCATGTCTTTATTTTTTTCATCATGTCTTGTTATTTGGATGCTTGCCCTCCATTAATAGAGGGCTAATTTTGTTCGGCCATAGTTGAACTCTAGGGTTTTATTCTATTTTGACATTGGTTGTGGATCATGTTATTTTAAATATTTTTTAATTGCAATCCATGTTATTTGAATCCAATTGAGTGTTTAATATGGCTTGATTGCTAATAGGCAAAAACCCTAGTTCTCATATATGATGTGCTTTGTGATGAGTAAAAATATCCAAGGTTGTCAGACCCGGCCCGGGCATCGACCCGACCAAGCCTAAGGGTCAGGGGTCGATGGGTTCAACCGGGTCGAATCGAC